>NC_079149.1:127587622-127888036 GCF_945859685.1 Eupeodes corollae
TTGCACTGTAAGGATAAGTGGATGAATCCTTCCAGTATGTGTTGAGAGCAACATCTCGAGTAATATGTTTTGAGTCGACTTATAATTTATCATTATAAGGATGGCATTTAGAGCTGCTGAGGAAAACATTTTCAGGTTTTCGTACCTTTTTGTTTCGTTTGAAAGTTTAGAAACAATTGTACTTAATAGCTGGATTTCTTTCTGGTTTTCTAATTGCTCCTTCTTAAAAATGTTAACAGTTGACTCAATAATCGTCGTTTGATTTTTCATTAGGTCTATTATCTGTTTTTCATTTTCGTTTATCGTTGCAATTGTCTCCTCATACTTGTCAGCGAATCTTTGATCAAGTATTCCAAAAAGTTCGTTGGTCACCGTTCCAATAATATCAAATGGTGACCGTTTTTGTCTTCTTGCCGAGTCCTCATTAGCATGAAGAAGGATTTCGTTGTTGAGTTTGATTTGTTGAAGTTGATGTTTGAATTGAATCAACGTTTTGTCACATAATGTTGATTTGACTTCAACCAGGTGTGTTGATCCACAAAATAATTCCATTGAGTTAATTAATTTTGTGAACGTTTCGTACTCGTTCCAATAATTACTCATGTTGAAAAACACAATCATTTTCCAAGAACTAGAAATTAAATTGGCTTGTCCCACATCTTCGAAATAAATTCCTGGCTGGCTTTCAAATGGTGTGATTTCGACCTCATGTTGACGGGTTGTGGCGAAGGAAGTAGCCAAGCTCAGCACTCCGAATAGTATGAATAGCCAAAAGAATGGCTGAGCTATATTCGTTGATAAGTTGACTTGTCGGACTTGTGTTTCTAGTTGTTCATTTTCTATGGGCAATCGACACAGTTTAGTGATGGGCCGTTTAAAGAGTTTATTTTTACTAAACACTGTAGCTGTTCGAACACATTTGTCGGTGCCGGGGTGAACTTCTGCTATTTTTCCCATCATCCAGGTTGTTGGTGGTAGCCAGTCTTCTTTGATGAGCACAATGTCATCAACTTTGATGTTTTCTTCTTTTTGTTTCCATTTGGGAAGTTGTTGCAGCTGCGAAAGGTATTCGGATGACCAGATCTTCCAAAAATCTTGAGTAATTTTTTGTATCAACTGCCATCGAGATCGAAATGTTTTCTTTTCGTCTATAATTGGTTCGGGTACTGCATTAAGAGCAGCTCCTATCAAAAAGTGTCCAGGAGTCAGAATAGTGGTGTCATCAACATCGTTTTCGATTGCCGTAAGTGGTCGAGAGTTTAAACAACCTTCTATTTGTGTCAGCAGGGTTGACAGTTCTTCAAACGTAAGCATTGTTTCACCGATAACTCTTTTTAGATGATATTTTGTCGACTTGACACTTGATTCCCACAGTACTCCAAAGTGCAGTGATGCGGGTGGTATAAAATGCCATTCGATTTCGTCTTTCACAAGTTTTGATGATGCATCTTCTTCATGACGCTTGATGATTGTTTGCATTTGTTTTTGGATTTCCTTGTTGGCCCCAACAAATGTGGTACCATTGTCACTATAGAAATGCGAGCAAAGACCTCTTCTTGAAGTAAATCGTTTCAATGCAGCCATGAATGCTGCTGTGGTAAGGTCACTCACAAGTTCAATATGGATAGCTTTGGTAGCGAAGCAAACAAATATGGCGATGTAACCCTTGGTCGATCGGTTTCCTCGCCCCTTGGAGATTAATATTTGAATTGGTCCAGCATAATCAACACCTGTGTGTGTAAACGGTCTTGATGGTGTTACCCTAGCTGCTGGAAGTAGTCCCATTTGTTGAGTTTTTGGCTGTGCTTTAAAACGGAAGCATTTCATACACTTATGTATGACTTGTCGAATACATCTTTTAGCTTGAATGACCCAATAGCGCTGCCTTAGTTTCGCAAGTGTAAGTCTGATACCACCGTGCAACGTTCGTTCATGGACATCTTCAATTAGCAGTTTTGTAAACCACTCTTCGTGAGGCAGGATGATTGGATGTTTTTCTGTGTTATTAAGCTCCAAATTTTGTATTCGGCCGCCAACAACAAGGATATTGTCTTCGTTTAAAAGTGGATTTAAGGAGAGTACTTTACTCCTTTTGCTGATGTTCTTTCCACTTCGTAGGCATTTTAGTTCTTCGGAATATACCTTTTCTTGAATATATCGTATAATTCCTTTTGTCGCGATGTTCAACTCTTGAACTGTTAAAACACCAGTTTTAATTGGATTGTTTAGTTTCTTGCTTCTGCAGTTGTTCTTATATCGCCTACAATAAGCAGCTACTCTTATTAACTTATAGTAGTTAGAGAATCTTTTGGTGATGTCACTAGTTTCTTCTGCTGCAATTGTTAGGACTTTTCTTGTTTCAGGAATATCAATCACTGCATTCGTTTGTTGTTCTTGTGAGGGCCAATGATCTGAATCGAATTGCAGCCAATCAGGTCCAAACCACCATATCTGATTGCTGGACATTTGTTCTGGGAAACAGCCTCTTGAACCAAAATCTGCTGGATTGTCGGATGATCGTACATGCCTCCAGCAAGTTGTGTCTGTTGCCTCTTGTATTTTTGGGCCAACTAACATTAGTTGGTTTATGCTCACTCCTGTGGTCAATTTTGCCGACCCATCAAATACAACTCTTAGTTTTGTTGTTGTACTTGTAGGTTTAATGACGGCATGATGAGGCATGTAGAAAATATTCTCTCGGTTCGGATTGTTATAGTCAACTTCTATCATGTGCCCCAACTCTAGAAACTCATTTATTACTTGTGTATATTCAAGTTTAAGATTCTGGTTGTTGTTCAATTGAGTTTTTAATTGACGGAATCTCGCTATTGCTCGATTTTTGGATTCGCCTAGTTGCATAGTTTGCATTGTTTCTTGGTTGAATGGGATTTTGACAACGTATCTCCCATTTGGTTTTCGATAATGTGTTTCCTCGTAAAATTGTTCACATTGTTTGTCTTTATTTTTCTGAATTTTTGGTTGGGAAACTTCTTCTAGCTCCCAAAATTTTTCAAGTACATCGACTGAAATCTGTGTTACTAGTCCAGTGATACTATATTTGTTAGTTTCTTCATTTGAAGTTCGCCCAGATATTAACCAACCTAGCTGTGATTTCTGTGCTATCAGTGAATTTGAATCATCTCGTTTTATTCCGTCAAGAATTATGTCACCATATGCATCAGCACCAATTATCATGTCAATCGGTCCAGGAACATTAAAGGTAGGATCAGCGAGTTTTAACTGATCTAAATTTCCAATTTTAAGGCAACTTGTAGTCTTGGAAGGAAGTTGTCTTGTAAGTTTGGGAAGTACAAGAGCTTCTAATCCGAGACTAAATTCTGAGGTAAAGTGAGGCCTTATTTTGACATTGACCTTGTTTTTTGCGGTTCCTGCATTTGTTGCACCCAAGCCACTTACTTCAACAGAAACATTTTGTCTTTTTAGTTTAAGTGTTTGTGCTATGGATTCAGTTATCAATGACGCCTGTGATCCAGGGTCAATCAGTGCACGTATTGTTATACTGCGGCCAAGTCCGTCTTCATTGTTTATTTGTAATATGGCTGTTGCAATTATTACATTTTGGTCCTGCTCACTGTGGTTAACTTGTCTGGTTGTTTTTATCACGTCTACTTGAGCTGAGTCTGTTTGTTTGTTTTGGGGGAATCGCTCAGCCCAATCCATATGTAGAAATGAATGATGCTTTTTGTTGCAATGATGGCAATTCCTTTTGCTAAAGCATTGTAATTGCTTGTCATGTCGTAAGCAGTTCAAGCAGAGCTTAGCTTGTTTGGAAAGCTGCCATCTTTCTTTTGGTGTCGCATTTAAGAATTTTTGACATGTGTATATAACATGTTCGCCTTTGCAAATGGGGCATTGGAGGTTTTTCGTTTCGATGTGAAAGTTGCGAAGTGTATGTTTCGGTTCATCAAAAGATTTGTTTTGCTTCTTTGTGGGAGCAAGGACATCAAGGGCTTGGTAACGCCTTTCTAGAAAATCCAAAAGTGTCTTCAAAATTGGCATTTTGTTTGGTTCTGCTAGCCCTTGTTCAAACAGGTTTCTGCTTTCGGTATCAAGCATTTTAGTCGTCATGTGTACTATAATTGGGTCCCATGATGTGGTATCGAAACCCATGTTTTTGAGTGCTGCCAGTCCTTCTTTGATGGCATCAAAAATGTTTTTGATCGACGTTGCTGATGGAATGTTACTGGGCTGTCCAGCCTTAAACATCTTTTCTAGATGAATAGATACAATCTTTCTTTCGTTATTGTAACGGTTTTTTAAGATTTCCCACGCACTATTGTAGTTTTCACTTGAATATGTAAGATGTTTGATTAAATGGAGCGGCTCTCCCTCTAAATGTGTCTTCAGATATTCCATTTTTTCTGATGTGTTGAGGCTACTTCTATTGTGTATGATTGTGGAGAAAAGATCATAAAACGGTTGCCATTCTAAGAAATTTCCTTTGAAGGTCGGAATCTTCAGCCTCGGAAGCATTGATTCGGGTTTCGCTTCTTTTGGCTTGTTACTATTGTTGCCATTGACTAAATTGGATGCCATTTGGTGAAGGAACCTATTAATGTCCTGTTTTACACCCTTATACTCGTTGTTTGCCACATACGGTACCTTCAGATCTTCCTCCGATGCATTTGCAATAAAGTCTTCATGCAGATCGGTTATGTTTCGAAGTTGTTCAAGTAACATTTTTTGTTGGTACTCATATATTTCCTTGGAGTAGTCATCGAAAGTTTGCTCAAATTCTTCCAAGTTCTCAACTATGGCGGTGACTTTAAGCCTTAGTTTTTTCAACTTTTGCATCTGAAGAACATCTGCACTGTCTTTGGGTTTTCCTTCACTTTCATTCCTTTTTTCCAGTTCTGGGATAATTGCATCTAATTTTTTTCTTAGTTCTTCGTACACCGATTTCACTCGGTTATATGTATCCCTTTGCATGTAAGGAGTGTCCTTTTTTACTGTAGACACTATTTTTTGATGGTTTGAGTCAAACTCAGACCATAGAGCACTTAGACGTTGGAGTCTTTCTTCTTTGTATCTGAGGGTTTTCCTTGACGCACTGTCCTTACCAACATTTCTGTTCAATGTTTCGATATCTTCAGCCAAGGTTTTTTGCTTGGCTACAATAATGAAAACTTCAGTTTCGTCCAACATGATTATAGCACTTTTTTTTGTTGTATGTATCGTTTTTATTTATTTAATTTATTCGTTGCGTAGTTTTATAATCGTATAATAGCTTCACTTGTAATTTGTTCGTAATTTGTAGGTAATTTTTCTTGATTTAGATAACGTTTTTTTTAGATTTGTTATTTAAAATATATACCAATGTCAAAAGCCTTGGTAACGCTTCACTGTTTCTTCTTCTCGAAGGACCAATGTAAATTTCGACAATTCGTTAGTTGAACTCCTTACCACTGGTGGGGGGAAGTAAAAATCACGAACTGGTAGTTTGCCGTTTTAATAGCAAGTGAACTTTATTATTGTGAATTTCCTACTTTTATACAAAATAAATGCTTACTGAACTATTTTAAATAAATTAATACTGACAAAAAAATGAATGAATGAAATAAGATCATGTTGTTTTTAAAAGTGCATGGCGTTGCGTCGCGACGACGACGACAACGCGTTTACACACTGCTGTTTGCGGGTGGTGTCATCTTCGTTGTTGTTGTTGTTATCACAACATGGTTTAAAAGTGGATTTAAGGAGAGTACTTTACTCCTTTTGCTGATGTTCTGGTCCGGCTCGAAGGACCAGATTCATCCACTTATCCTTACAGTGCAACAATTTAAAAACGAACTAACAAAAATTCATGAAAATATCCCCCGGACATTGATGATTCCTGGAGAGAGGCATCACGAATCAATCCTACAACTATATAAAACCTTAAGTTTGAGAGGAAGGGTGACTGGTAGCAATATTATAATGGAAATTACACTACCTTTGCTATACAACGAAGAATTTAAGTTATATAAGGTGCTCGCAGTCCCAACTTTTAACAATGGAAATTTCACTTGCATCGTTCCATCATCAGACTATTTGCTGGTTAATTTACAACGAAACCACTACTATCCAATTAACAAAGACGAATTTTCGCGTTGCAAGGAAAGGCCATTTGAAACTTACTGGTGTACTCTCCAACACCTGCTATACACAAGTGGATATTCAGACAGTTCATGTGAAATGAAAATAATTCAAAACGACCGACAACCAATAGATTCATGTCTGGTAAAAGATATCCCACTAAAGACCTACTGGATTGAGATGCATCAACAGAACACTTGGATTTATAGTGTCCCAAAGTCTACAACAGTTAACATCAATTGCGACTTCGATTCAGTACCAACTATCTTAAAAGGTTGCAGTGACGTGCGGCAGTCCATTTGACTGGGTAGACACAAATTTTGATTTATTATTTCGCATTGTAATAATGAATTAATAGTTATCTTATCTTCTATAGGTAGCATTGAAAACTTTACATTTGTATCATTTGAGAAATACTCAAAAAAATCATCATTTCCTGAAAAATCCATTTTTTTAAATTCTTGCTAAAATTTGTGTTCTTAGTTTAGCTTCTTTCAATATAAAAATATATAAAGGCTATCCCATCCCAGCTAAAACCGTTATTTTGCTTTTAAATTTTCTCAAGAACTAAACTTTTTTTCTGCCAAAAATATCATTGGTTTTTATTTTTAACTTAAAAACAAATATTATTTTTTTCGAAATTTGATTTCTTGAAAATGGGTTATCATTTTTTACAAAATTGAAATGCCAGTCGTTTAATAATAAGTTCAAAATTATATTCCAAAAATATTTTTAAACTAAAATTCAATAACTATTTTCAAACGCAAGTTTAAAAAAATTGTATTTTTTCTTGAGAAATCAAATGGCATTTACTTTTTTGAAAACAAATTTTTTTGCAGGTACATTTTAATTTAATACAGGAAATAGTTTTAGACAGACATTTTTGAATACATGAGCGAGTTCATGCGAACCAGTCGTGCATTTTATTGTTTTTTTGTTTGTTACAGTTTTAAGTTATTCCCTAGTCTTATTTTGGATTTGATTGTTTGTTTTCAATATCAAAAGATATTTTCAAGTTGTCTAAAAACAAAGATAAAGGGTTTGTTGATGTACTAAAATTGTATTACGATTCCAATAACTATTTCTTAAAGAACTCGTCCTTTGCAATAAAAACATCCTAAAGTCATCTGATATTACCAACACTATCCCAATCTTTGCTTTTTCGTTGCTAACAAGCAAGATTTAATTTAAGATATGTTACATTAACATCTTGAAGTATATGATATGAAGCCTTAAATAATTAATTTTTTTTTCTATTTTTTATTGAAATAATATAATTTAAAAATATGTAGAATAATTAAGAAAAAGTTAATTTTTGAAATCTACTTCCATTTTTCTCAATCTACTTCACTTTTTTCCTAAAATCTACTTCCACTTTTTTTTGAGAAGTGGTAACACTTGCCTGCTGCCGCTGCGTGCTGCGTTGATCACATTCACTGTGCTGCTCCTCCTGACTGACACTCGTTCTCTTCATGAAAAATTCGAATTAAAAATGTACGTTCAAAACAAACAAGCGATTAGACAGATTCACTTATGTCTACTAGCTTCCATACAAAATCAGTTTTTGGGAATGATAAGCTAACCTTTTTCCCTTCATATAACTTTAAAGGGAAACAAAGACACTGTCTTCGTCTTAACTCGTGTCGTGCCATTCGTACTTTCGGTATTCGGTGTTCGTTCGGGAGGTTCGTTAAGAAGTCAGTCATATATGTAGAGCCAAGCTATCCATCATAGCATAGCATGATGTTGGTATATGTGAGGTAGTGATATAAATAAAAGTATAGAAATAGGTGTGAATGTAGATTGTAGATACACATATAAATGGGTTAGACAAAAAATGACAAGAAGTAGGTACTATGGGATAGGAAATATTATTCTTAATGAAATCAAAATAGGAATTAGTATATTATTAGGTACCTACACATTTTTGTTTTTTTTTTCCATGCATATCATTTTTAAAGTTATGTATTTAGGTACTGTAGAGAATAAAGTATTGTTTCAAATCTGAAGGGTAGACACTGTCTAAAACGTCTTATTGACGCACCGTCACTGAAAGGTTGTGGAATAATGAAGTTGCCATCAAATTGCTTGATACATGACCAGACTACAACAATTATTGGAAGACAAATGATGACAAGCAGATTGAAATCCTCAGTGTTGCCATCATTCAACCTCTCTGAGCAGTTAAGTTCGCTTATTTTTAAAACAGAGCAACAACAACCGATCTTACAGCAGTCAAATATTTCTTTGGAAATATCAAGCTTGGAGCAGGCAATAGAGCTTCAAAGAAGTCAAGAAAATATCTTGAAAGAAATCAGGACCCACCGAATTCATCAGTACTCACTATTTGGATCTACTGGGTTTCTGGTTATAATCTGCCTCATAACTGTGGTTATCATAGTTCGAAGAAGACCTCAATTATCTAAGCAAACAAAAAGAACTGAAACAGTATTCAAGGAACCACCAATAGCTGATGCTGTCTTTGAAGATATCGATTTCTCTGTGTCTCCAGTCTGAGGGGCCCAGCATGTTGTGATAACAACAACAACAACGAAGATGACACCACCCGCAAACAGCAGTGTGTAAACGCGTTGTCGTCGTCGTCGCGACGCAACGCCATGCACTTTTAAAAACAACATGATCTTATTTCATTCATTCATTTTTTTGTCAGTATTAATTTATTTAAAATAGTTCAGTAAGCATTTATTTTGTATAAAAGTAGGAAATTCACAATAATAAAGTTCACTTGCTATTAAAACGGCAAACTACCAGTTCGTGATTTTTACTTCCCCCCACCAGTGGTAAGGAGTTCAACTAACGAATTGTCGAAATTTACATTGATCCGGCTCGAAGGACCAATGTAAATTTCGACAATTCGTTAGTTGAACTCCTTACCACTGGTGGGGGGAAGTAAAAATCACGAACTGGTAGTTTGCCGTTTTAATAGCAAGTGAACTTTATTATTGTGAATTTCCTACTTTTATACAAAATAAATGCTTACTGAACTATTTTAAATAAATTAATACTGACAAAAAAATGAATGAATGAAATAAGATCATGTTGTTTTTAAAAGTGCATGGCGTTGCGTCGCGACGACGACGACAACGCGTTTACACACTGCTGTTTGCGGGTGGTGTCATCTTCGTTGTTGTTGTTGTTATCACAACAGTAAGTGTGTAGAATCTTTTATTTAAACATTATTCTCGATAACAGGAGAGTGTAAATGGTAGAAGGTACATCTATTCAATAGCTCATCGTCATAGCCAATTTAATCGATCAATAAACACAATCTTATCTAATAACAAAAAGTGTGCGCCTTTGGTTCAATAACTAAACAAACAAACGAATATACTGCATCATAAAATACCAAACATTTTTGTTATCGAATCGAAAATAAACTGAAAATCGTTTTAATCACAATCTGATGCCAATTTTATGTTTGTTAGAGAGAAAATGAAATCGAAATCAAAATCTCACTGTCATAGAAAACATTCAATGTCATCTCAATGATGGTCAAGGCCTAAGCAAAACAAATAAACATGTCTAAGTCTCAATGGGTCATTGACCAGACAACAACTATCGGCCGCTGATCAAAGTACATATCTTTCTACATATGTTTTTTATATCTATATCTCTATGAAAAAAAAGCGGATCAACGACGATCTACGTTACAAAAAGAACAACAAAAGTGCATCGACAGAAACGCAGACAGAATTATAAAATTTCCCCTTTTTCTATAGACACCTCATGTGAATTATAAAACGTAAGACAGTAGGAGCACCCATGCGGCGAAGTGATCGGTTAGAAAGAAAAAAAAACTACATAAATGTGTTTTGATCATTTCCCTCAAGTAGCCTCACGCGTCGTCGTAGAACGGCTGCAAGTAAGTTTATAAATATAATTAATTACATTTCGGTGTAGTGTAGTTTAGTGACGTTGAATATGTGGCGTTCTTTTTTAGTCACGCTCAAAAAGTCTGGGTATGGGTTTATTTTATGCTTCTAGTAGATTCTCTAAAATAATACTTTTGGAAACAATATTTTTTTTAATTACTGAGTAAAAACTATGTATCCAATTTTAAGGTACATATTTTGTGTTATAAATTTATTTTATAACAATAAAATGCAAATTACATACATGAGATATTTAAAGAATTTTATTCGCCAGTCACTATTGCCAAGATTAATTTATAAATTTATTTACAATTCATTTTGTTGATGATAGTTTTGTGTTTATTCTTTATTTAAGTATTTTTGATTTAGTTGTTTACAAATGGCTCTTTAAAAGCTAACAAATTAGGTTATATTTTTAGCAGATTGTAAAATAAATAAAATGAGCTTTGTTCACTTTGAATATTGTTGCTTAAATATATGATTTTATAACTTTTTCTAGCATGAAAAATAGTATCTTCTTTTCAATGAAAACTACACGCAAACGAAGGGAATTTTTTCGATCGATAAAAAAAGGTAAATACTCCGAATGAAATATTCATAAATTTTAAGATCGCACAAACTTTACGTTATGAAATTTGCTTTAAATTCTCGTGAAATCGCGAATTTCACTACTAAAATCCATTATCCATCAGTTCTAGAAAAAAATGTACCTGATTTATTCTATTGTTTTTATTACTTTTGGCGATGAAAGAAGTCTTGTGCTAATATTCACCTTTGCTGGGTGCCGGGCCATGAGACATTCCAGGTAACTGTAAGACAGATGAATTCGACAGAAACGGTACAGTACAGCCCATCCTACCACGTTTGGCACATACTGACATACCAATCCGTATTTGTAAACTGTTGCTAATGCAAGAAGCTGCGAGAAGGGCAGGCACCCAGGTGGAACAACATCACCAGGTCACAAAAAACATCTGGCCAACACTGGATTTAAAACGTCCAAGGTGCTTCGAATCTCTAAGCAGATCGCATATAAGCTCGATAATAGGTGTCATAACCGGACACTGTCACGAGACTAGGCGTATTCTCAAATGACTTATGCAGCAGCTGTATGGACGAGAAAGAGGAGGAAACAGTTCTTCATCTTCTCTGTACATGCCCTGCTCTGGCTCGAAAACGCAAAAATTACCTAGGGGAATAATTCTTCTTTAACGATCTAAATCATATCAGCATAATCAGCCTCTCACGTTTCGTAAGGGACTCAAACTGATTCCATTGAGCTTAGGAGGAAGCCTCAAGATTCATGTGGTATCACAATGGGCCATTAAACTGGCCTAAGTGTGTCCGTTTACATCTTGGACAGTCACTTTAACCTAACATATTCTATTGTTGGTTATAAAAGTCAGATGAACAACTATTTTTTTGAATATTTAAAATTATATTATACCATTAATTGAATTAACATCTTATATCATTTTGGTGCTACATTTTTGTTTTCGTTCAAATATCTTACCCTTACTATGTAGTTAAAAAAATGGGTAAAAACAAGAGCTGCACACTAGAGCTAAGGAAAATAACTATCGACAATTACTGCAAGGAAAAAGCTACCATGGATAATAGAGCCAAGGATTTGCTTTGCTCCAAAAAGATGGTATATGGAGCAATTAAGGTCTATAGGGAGATAGGCAGCATACAAACTTCCAAAAGGAAAACCGTTCAACAAAAACAACTGCAAGGCCAACCTTTTTGCTACCAGCAAGGAAATTCATTCAGCTGTGTCATGCAAATTAAGTGCAGGAGTAATGTCTAGACAAATAAGGAACCGATTGCTGGAAGCAGGTTTGCGGGGTTGCATTGCTCGGAAAAAGCCACACGTTTCAAAAAAAATTAAAACGTTGACTAGCATTTGCCAAGGAATCAAATATGTTTGGATCTAATGGTAAAAGATATGTAAGACGCCCAGTTAACAGAGAACTCGATCCTAAGTATACCATCAAAACGATCAACCATGGTGGTGGAAATGTGATGGTTTGGGGAGCCTTTTCGTGGCATGGCGTTGGTCCTTTTGTGCGCATCAATGGCCGAATGGATCAGCATAATATGTATATAAACATATTGGAAAATGTTATGAACCCATATGCTTTTAATCACTAAACGTTTGGTTTGAGGAAGAAAGCATCAATGTTTTAAGCTGGCTAGCACAAAGCGGTGATCTCAATCCGATCGAAAACTTGTTGGCTGACGTTAAGCGAAATTTGGGATTTTAATAAATATGATTTGAAATCATGAAAATAATATTTTTATTTTTAAAATCATTAAATGAAAATAAAAATAAAAATGAACCAGCATAGTGTTCAGATATGCGTTTCGCCCCGGTGCCCGAAAATTTTGGAGTCAAAACTTGGCGGAATATCACACTTCAACGCTGTCAAGATTTGGTAGCTAGTTTACCTAAGCGGTGTGCAGCTGTAATTACTAATAAGGGTAACCCCACAAAATATTAATTTTTTCAATCGAACAAAGGTATTTTGAAGTAACAAATTTAATTTATTTACCTTTTATTTGTAATTTTATTTTTCAGTGAACTGATGTTTGTAATTATTTGTCCACACTTTTATTTTGTTTTTTTCGAATATAGTGCTTTTTATTTTATAGTTTTAATTTTTAATAACCTTTTTATAAAAATGCATATAAAAGACCATCGTTTTTAGTTATTTGTTGATATTTATTTAGTTTTATTAAGGTTTTCTACCTTTTGTAAATAAAAAAGTAAAAAAAGTTTGTTTCTAATTATTTTTCCACACAAAGGTGAGTTAACATACAATGTCAAAGGTTTTAAGACATGAAATTATTCTGGTATTACTTAACTTTTATTATAAATTTTAAAGAAGAATTAATAAAGAATTTTTTTATTATCTATATTTTAAGAACAAAGAACAAAAATTGGATATCAAACTGGGAATTAAAAAAAAGATATAAATTACACAAATGCACGACTGGTTCGTACAACTCATTTCCATCCTCATGCTCATTCAAAGAGACTGTTTAAAATATTTCCTGTATTTTAAGATTTAAATTTGTTTTCAAAAATTTCATTTGAATGAAATCGTTAGACCGTTTTTTTTTTAAATTAATTTGTTTGGATATATTTTTTTCAATTTTAGTTTAAAAATATTTTTGGTATGTAGTTATTTGGAGCTTATTAAAATATGTTTGAAATTTCAATTTGTTTAAAAATTACCCATTTTCGAGATATCGAATTTTAAAATATTGAAAATCAAAAATAAAAAAATTACATTTTTGATCAATGCAAAACAAACATGAATTGGTTTGACTAGTTTTTGAGGAAACTTAAAGAGAAAATAGCGGTTCTATGGGAATACCCTGATGGAGCAATACAAAAAATATTTTTTTTCTTTTATATTGAAAGAAGCCAATTTAAGAAATAAATTTTAACCAAAATTAAAAAAATCTATACACTTATTTCGAAAACAGGAATCTTCGATTTTCGCTACAAAAGTTGTATGGGGGCTACTGATATTTTTAGTCTTAAGAAAATATGGAAAAAACGCCTAGCACGATCAGTTCAAAACCTTACGTTCCAAATTTGAAGTCAATCGACCCATGTTTTCGGCTGTAGGGGCCAGAACAAACAGACGGGCGGAATCGGGGGATCCGCTTTTTTGATTTCTCTATCATTCAAATATTTTGTTTACCTATTACTATTAATATTAATTATGAGCATTCCTGGAAGTGCGAGTATTAATGCTGAATCGTTTAAGGGTTGGAATGCAACTGGCTAATTCGACAGAACATTGTTTGTAAAAATTATCGATAGAACAACGAAAGGCATGAATCATTGGGGCGCTGTTCTAGCGATGTAAATGTTTCGATTATAGTTCTGTCTCCTATCATTTTGAAGCCCTTTTTTGAATTCTATCCAAGAGATTTAAACTTGTTTTAGGGGCACCTGCCCAGATATGTGAATTATATTCAAGCCTTGGACGAATGAAGGCTTTGTAAATTACAGCCAGAAGGGGTGAAAAATTCCTTGCACCGTCGGAGAAATCCCAAGCACCTGGAAGCATTTTTGGTAATATCAAATATATGATCATTCTATAAAAGGTGAAATGTGATACACATAACAAGTACTGACAGTTGATTAGTTTCTTGGATGCAAGTGCCACTCATAGATAGTGGCATCGGGGGTGTGTTACGCTTTAATTGTCTTTCAAGGTAAGAATCACAAACTTGTGAAAAAGAACTCGGTTGCCGGATCAGGGAATTGTAAACTACAAATTACTTCTTTTTATTAATCCTCGAGTCACTAGGGTTGTTCGTTTTCTAGAAACGAATACTAACATACCAAAAAACGAACAGGGAAATTATGAATATCCACTTGCGGAAATAGGTTTTTAGTGGGGATACATTGGTTGGGTTGGTTTTAAAAGTGTCTTGTCGTACGCAGTTTATAAGAAGTGGTGGACCTATATAAATTTCATTGCGTTTTTATGTTCAACAAGAAATACAGGTTGAGATTTCATTCTCTGTTTTAATCAGAGATTAGGAATTTTATTGCGAACTTAGTTTGTTGAACACGACAATTGTTCGAACTGATAGTTCTGATTCGAAGTGAAATTCCATTCGGCGAAACTCGCAATAGCTTTTTAAATTCCGGGAGAACAAAAATATTTCGGGTGAATAATTTTCCGGGCGAAACTCACAACAAGACTGATTAATTCGCCGTGTTTTCGAAATCAAAAGCGAATTGAAAATTATTTCCGCTGAATTTCCGCCAGGTTTATATTTAGGAATTGGTATACCGACAAAGTTGTAAGGTTAATATTAACGAATTAATAACCGATAAAGGCGTACATATGGTCGCAAGATGACTACGTTGGTTTGATTTGTCCTCCTCAATTTTTTTAAATTAATAAGCTTCTTTTTAAAGCTGGAACAGTTAAGTGACGCTCAAAGTAACAAGGTACTATGGAGTTCACTAAAGAACGTTTGTCTTAAATAATGGAAGTTGGCTTAAATGAGCGATCAAAAACTCAGACAATCACTTTTAAAATTTAAATAAACAAAGACAACATTTTTATATATTTTATAATTTATAATAAGTGAATGAAACATCGGGATATGTTTTGATCCATATATGACATGGATCCACTTTATCTTTTTGTTGATCGAAAAATTACAAACCTGTTGTATTTGGGTCTACATTTTGTTGTAACTTAACACTAATTAAAACAATACGAATTATAGTTGAAAAAAAAAGATATTGCTAGACGCAATTTCTATTTCTATTCATTTGATTCAACAAAACGAATTAAAAAACTACCAATTTGTATACTATTAAGCATGATGTTATTTGCTATTATTGGCAATTGGTTCAAAAGTTCATTTATTTTCGGGTCTATTCATTTCATTTAAAGTGATAAAAATTTTCATTTAATGACAAACTACTACAATTGATTTTTGATCTTATTGTCGCAATGGACAACATAAACCCCATGGTTTACACCCTTTTATCCATACAAAAAATGTTGGTATTGTGGGCACTTGGTGGACCAAAAGGCACATTTTACTTTCAACAAATATTCAATATCTTACTCAAAGGAAAGAAGGAGGAGAGTTTTAAAACAATTTCTTTGTAATTCGCAAATCTTCAGACTGGAAGTGTAATTTAAGACCTGATTCGAATTCGATTATTGACCAAATCGAGGCGATTCGAAAACGAGATGTATTGAAAGTGATTCGCTTCGTATTCCACAATCAGGACGCGGAAATTTTGATATCAGAAACTTCGATTATTTATTAAACCAACAACCTAAAAAAAACACTAAAAATTCCAACAACATACCAGGCTTGAATTAAAATTTCCTTTCATTAAAGTGAAGCGTTGTTGTACTATAAGGCTTCTGAGCTTATTTTTTTTTTTAAAGATCTAAGTATACCAACATTGAAATTCGGTATTTTTTTTTTTTAAACCATGTTAAGTATGTATCTTATAAGTTTCACCTTAAATACGACAAAACACGATGAAAACAAAATTCAGTTGTACTTGAAAGATTCGAGTCCGTTTTGATTTTGATGATTCACCTCTTAGTGATACCTATTATGGAGTTTTTTTTAAATATATACATACCTACTGATAATTGTACTGTTGTTTTATTTTTCCAATTTCTTTAAGTTGTTGCCTAATTTTTAGCTTATGCAATTCTACTTAAGTTCAAAGCCTTATTTGCTGAACCGATACGAATAAAAATGTTTATAACAGCAAACCACTCTAAAATCCTGATTTTAAGTCTTGTCCAAAGAGTACGACCTAAATAAATATTGCAGTCGATTTTTATGGTCATGAATTGTTATTCAATCAAACTTCTTTTTTTATTTCTCCTCAAAATGTTCAGCTTGCAATCAAAGAAATGCTCCAAACATTTCTTTTTTCTATTTTACAACTTTGTTGGATAACTTTATGGGTACAATCTGCGTCATTCCAATGTGTATGTACATTCCTACTTAAAATGAAGTAAATACAAATTATTATTGTGAAACGTCAATTGCACCAAGGATGAATGAATAAGAAATCCATTCTATATACATATGTACCTACCTAGGAGTTGTTCCATTTTTGTGAATTTATTCTCTGGAATGTGGGGGCGATAATATTAACAAATACCTACTTAGGCTAAAAAAAGGCCATGCATAAAATTTTCTGTACCTGGGAGGTACCTAGATATCGTTAATAATTCTGTTATGCTAACTTGACACGCTATCGTTCAGTTAAAAAACAAAAATAAAAGGCAGGTAATTTTTTTAATAGAAATAAAACAATTTTTGGATGTTCAACAAAATTTCGTCACCCAAAATTTGTTATATTTCCCTAAACAAAAGAAATCCTTGTTTTTGGTTGTTGGCACGTTTCATTCATCTTCTTCGTTTTTTTTGCTTAAAGTGGTCTTACATAAGTACAGAAAACAGAAAATCACCTGCCACTACCACTACCCCGCCCACACTTAAAATCAGAATCATAGTCGAGAGAATCAGCTGCGCACTTCCCCAATGTACTACATACAGCACTTGAAGAAGAACACTACCGACCGAACCGATGAGATATCAAACCTCGTTAGCTATATCTATATTCCATTTCCGAATTATCATTTCATTATGTAGAACAATATAGCGGACAGCGCGAGCTGTCATTGAAAAGCAAACTTAGAAAAGAAAAGCTCCCACTGCACTTAGCTGCTATGAATCAGTATCACAAAATGGGTAACCATATTTTTTCGATCATGTAAAATCGTTGCAAGGTAAATTTGGCCAGGGTTAGTAGCAGCGAAACAGTCAACAAAACGACAACCTTCAAAAGCCCAATATATGTACCTCCTTTTTATTTATTGATTAGGTGACGTCACAACTGACAGTTCCACGAAGAAGAATGAATTTCACCAAAGATATGGGCACCCAATGGTCATCACGCGAATTCAAGAAAAAATTACATATTCCACTGTTATGTCGAATTATTTCTAATTCCCCAGAACATAACACATTAGAAGTGTCTCCATGTGGACGAAGAAAAAGGGAAAACCTCATGTGGAGCTTGAACTACTTGCCCTCTAACCAAACCCCCCTCCCACCTTAAATTATCCATCAGCAGTTTAAGTTTAAGCAGAAATGTAACTTTTTTTTTATATACATAAAAATGGAGGCAGGTACATTCGAGTGGAGAATAGAATAAGGCAGTGGAAGTCAGCAGGGCAGAAGCAGATAGCAGAATAGAGAGCACCAAATCTGTTACGTAACACGTTACTTAGTTCTCGAGATAAATGATAATTTTTTTCCTTTAAATTCTTATCACGATCTTAAGTAGGAAGCCGGCTAATTACGGAAGGACTTATTCGACAAGAAACTATAATTCCGAGATTATAATTCAATGAGAAGGAGAATCATTTGATTACATGACAAAATTGATTTTTCTCCATACGAAAAGAAGAACTTTTTTTTAATTTTCTTTCGTCTCTGCACATTTTTTTAAATTCACTCTTTTTTCTTTAAGTTAGTTGAATAAATAATTAAAAGGCAGTTTTAATTGAAGGAGAAGCGAATAGAATAACAGAGTTATGAAAATTTACTTACTTTTGTAATAAGTTTTTTATTTTATTTGAATTGGAAAAGAATTAAAACTTTTTAGCAAAGAGGAACACGAGACTGTTATTCGAGCAAACACCGACAGCACAATTACGACTTTCACTGGACTTTTGCGAAAAAATCCACTCTTTTGCTTCGATTCGAATTAAATTGTGAGCGAGAGAATGAGATGAGTAGAGTTTGGGTGGTGTATGATGGATGCGGGTGCGAGTGAAATTAGTTCAATGCAGTTAAAGTAGTTGTGTCTCGTTTTGGAGCATAGGAGCAACGTGTTCGTGTGAACGGTGAAATGAGATGCACGCACAAAAATGGCAGGTAACGAAAACTGTATTATCGACTTTTGATGTTTTGTATTGTAATTGGTGCTAACTTCATGTGGATGATAGTCCTTAAGGTATGCAATAGGTTAAAATATTTGACGGTTATATTTTAAATTAATGATTCGATTTCCGGTAAGAGTTAGATTTTGTCAACAACGATTTTTAATTTATATGTATACAATAGAACCTGTATTTTTGTCTAAGATGTTTTTCGACATTTACTCGTTTAATCTAAAAATTTAAATCTAGGAAATGAATGATGCATTATGGGGTACAAGTAGGCCCAGTAAAGTGCTACAGCCTTGTTTATTAAATCGTATAATCGACTGCTTAAAGTTATTCCGACTTAAATACTGATTAACTTACATAATTATAAAAAAAAAATACTCGAGTATTAGAGGTGGAATGAGCTAAAACTGGTTAAGGCAGAAATAAATCTGTTTTAGAATCTAAAGTTATTTTGGCATTTCTAAAAAGAGTGTGAAAGAAATGTTTTCACAATTTTAAGAAAATACGAGAGGTTTTTATGAATTTGTGAATGATTGAATACTTTTAACGAGTACAAGAAGGAGAAATCCACAGTAGTTTCAGGTTTTTAACAACATTTTTAGGTTTTGTTAATGATGCTATTCATTCGAGATCGACTTAAATGTTTTGGAATTAATGTGGATTAAATATGACTTACTGTGAAGAAGCTACAAAGGTGATTGATAATCACGTTTGGGATTCAGGAATTTCTTTTGTTTATGTGCAGCTTAACATTGAAGGCACTTTTTGATTTGATTTAGTCTTTTATAATTGAGGTTGTGCATAAATAAAATCAACTTTTCTACTTGAATGAGAGCTCGAATACTTCTCGAGACATTTCTCTATGTAGAACGCATTTCACTGGAATTTTTGCGGTCTGGATAATAAAAGGAACGGATTCTTTACGAATACGATACTATCATTGGCTAAGATCATTGACATTTTATTTCGAGTTTTAAAAGCCATTAGAAAAGTTTAATTTGGTATTTTCGGTGTTTAAAAGAAGATATTGAGTTGAAAAATGTTGTTCTGTATTTTGAAATCGTTTTCTTTAAATATCTGATTTTTGAGCTTATAACAAAATCATTCCAATGAAAGCGTTCCAATTTTCTTCGTATTCCCACCTGTCAGTTTCACTTTCAATTACCTAGTCTTACCTCAAAAGCTTGAAAGGAAATGCTTGTTTCCAGTCCGGAAATCGTTTTCTAGTGAAAGACATCGGGCAGGTTCGGACAACAGAAGGGGCTTATTTGCAGTTAACTTCATTCTTTGAACGTATTTTTTGACCAAAGCCACTATTTAGTTTTTCAAGTGTCATGAATTTAAAATTCAGAACTTTAATTCGCAAACCTTTTTTTTAAGTTCATAGTACAAAAAGTACCAACAAAATTATTGGCTACAAAACACCCCAGCTACAAGTCCATCAAGTTAGGAAATTTTTCTTGACTAACTTTCCAGTCAACTTGCCAATAAAGTTTCCTTAATTGGAAGGCAATTTTTTGACAGCTGGCCAATCACATGCTAGAAACTTACCTCACTCTCGAGTAACTTATGTTGTCTAAAAGTACCCGTTGTAAAAAATAGCTATAATCAATATTGTGAAAAAAATTACGATACTTGGTTACACTGAAAAAGATCTAATGATAGCTGTAATTGGCTCCTAAAATCCAGCGACAATTTTTTGACAAGTCGGTTATAGGTATTATTGAAAATTTCTCTCATAAGATAATAATAATCTCATAATTGGAATCAGGTATTGCTTAAATGGAATCAAGCATTTGAGGTTAGAATTAATTATTAAAAGTAAAACTGACAGATGGGAACACAAAAATTATGAAAAGCTTTCCATGGGACGATTTTGGTCCAATGTGGAATCAGAAATAAGCTGTTCATTTAAAAATTTCACCATTGAACAAAATGAATTAAAACAAAGTGTGATTTGATATAGTCTTTTTTTAGCAAAAAAAATACAACTGAGTTGTAATTGACACAAAACATAACACATTTGACTTTCTTAATGACTTTTAAATTACAAAAAAAAAATTTGTGTTTCCTTTTGAGGACAAATTCAAATCACTTAAAGTTTATTTTCTATTATCCAGAGGGAAATCCATTTTCCTGAACAGCTGATTTATTTTGTGTCCAAAAGTGACAAGAATCGTTCCAGTTATTTGTGTTTCATTTCCACACAGTTCCAACCATGAAAAATTTCTGTCACACAAATTTTTCCGATTTATTTAAATGAGGAAATCTGTTTGATGATTGAAATTTTCAATTATCGCTATAAATAACCTATACAAATAATTCTAAGAATTGGTTTTAAAGATGAAAACCAATGATAGCTATAAATGACCCCATAATGGTCAAATCCACTTGAAAATAGAATCAGCTGTTTAGAAAAATGACGGAAGCCAGAAAAATTAAAAAATGTATTTTAACAAGAAATTATTTTAGAAGTTAACATTTTTCTTTTTCCAAAAACCCATGGAGACCCGGAAATTCTACTCCACACATTCAAATATTTTCTCTTTCATCTTCGGTATTACAGTTTTCTGCCGATAGCATGTTCAAAACAAATTAGATACACATACTTTTGAAAAAAGTCATTTTCATGTTCATTTTCAAAAACATTAAATTTAGACCAAATTTATCTTTGACATTATATTGGATCTCTTCCCCCCGATATGAGCGCGGTGATGGCGCGTCTATAATCTTATCCCTTCATCGTCGTCTTCGTGAGTAAGAAAAACATTCCTATAAATAAGACAAATATATTGGATCTCGCACGAACGTAGAGAGCGAATTGATTTCTACAAAATTCATCGCAATTAATCAATTTGATCGTGTTGTTGGTTTAGTTTGATCCTTTCACGACAGGTTGCTCACTCGTTTGCGTTTCTTTTTTTTTATTATTGCCTACAAAAATTATGAATAAAATTCACGTGGAAGTTGATGCCCAATTCGGTCGAATTATCGTTCTATCGGACGACGTTAAGTCGGGTGAAGTTGTCATCGATGAACTCCCATTTGCGGTCGGTCCAAAACAGCACAGCGGAATAGTTTGTCTCGGATGCTATAGATATTTGCAATTCGATGAAGATGGTGATTCCATTGATAGATGTGAGAAATGTGATTGGCCTTTGTGCGGAATGTGCATAGATTCAGTGGAACATAATTTGGAATGTGAAGTCTTCCATAAGGCTAATGTAAAATTTGCAGGCAATGTCAGTGCAGATGGCGTATGCACTCAATTGGATTGCATAACTCCTTTAAGGTTAGTTGATTTAATTTGATTTGATTGCGTTTGGTGTGATGAGTGCACTCGAAAAGAGTATAACCATAGTTGTCACTTATAGTCGCGTAAAATATATTCGCTTTTTTTTTGTGTTATTGATTGTTTCGATTTTATTTTTGAAAAAAAGTCTGTTTTTGTTTACTTTCTACTTGTTTGTTTTATTTAATGTATTCGATACATGTTGGTAATTTTTGAGTCCCAACATTAAACAAAACAAACAAGTAAAAAAAAATATTTAAAATATATGATTCTAATCCTATACATACACGGAATACGGATATCTTATATATTATGCGTACATAAATCACGTTTTAAAATTAAAAAATACGTTTCTTAGCAATAAAAAATATATTGTTTATTTATAGTTATTAATTATTCTTATAACGAAAATTCGCACATCATAAAGTGTGTTTCATAATGATTTAATTTTGTTTATTTAAAAAAAAAAACACTTTTGTAGAACAATTCAAAGTGTTGGTTATGAAACCTAAAATAGACATTTATGTTTAACTGATGTCCCACAAGTGTTGAAAATTTCTAATATTCCGCTATACTCCATTGACACTTTAGTTTATCAAGTTTAACTCTTACTTAAATCACACCACAGCTTTTGGTCTTTAGACATGACACTTCAATAGTTTGACACTTTTAAGATTTAAAACGTCAGGTTAAATATCTTTTATAATCTTATTTTTCGAAAGAACTGTCAATCAGTTCAATCAAAGAAATACATATGTGTGTAATCGTTACATACATTTCCTGTCTTTTTTCTTTAATCTTAGTTTATACTACTTTATCATTACCACAATCTAATCTAATGGCATTTTTCATTGGTTAAACTATTCAAAATGCATTTTGTGATATGTCAAGTTTAATTTCATTGTGATAATATTCTTCCAATTTATTTTTATATTAATGGACTGATTTTTATATCCATTTCCTCTCTCAATGGCCGCATTCACAAAGCCAGTCAAAATTCAGCTAGCTTTGTGAATGCAAAAGTACACTACAAAGCTTGTCAATGTGGAACTGTCATATTATTGACAAATGAAAATATATAAAATTAGAAACATTTTTGATTTGACAACTTTAACTTTTCTTTTTTGTTTTTAACTTCAATAAAATCAAATTTAAAACACAATTTGAATGACTTATATTTGTATTTAAATATTGAACTATTTACTTCATTTTGAATTCGTGTTACTTTAGCGAGCAGCTGATTGTGAAACGTCAAAATCATTCTCCACTAACTTTGTAGCTTACTTTTTGGTTAGATTTAGCCAATCAGAATCCCTTGACTACGTAATACGTAGTCACTACCTTTGTGAATGCGACCAATCTCTTTGATTTTTGTCAGAAGTTCTGTCAAAAAGAAAAACTTCTATGTACATATATTTCGGGTGTTGTTATAAGAGCTTGAGCTTTTTAAATTCTAATAATACAAGACAGAAATATTGTTGGAATTAGTTTTGTATTATTATAATCCGTAAATTTCATGGAATTTATTTTTTAAACATTAATCCCGGTGAAGTTGCTAGTTTGTTGCTATAACACAATGACATAACATAGCCCCACATACAAATTATTCGTGAAGCTTTAAACCGCACAAACGAGGGACGGTTTACAGAAGACCAATTCTCCAAATAAAATTGTCACCCAGCCGCAGCAAAAAGTCAATTTTAATGAATGTAAAGAATATTTCGTGTATTGGCAAAGTCATTTAATTAAAAATGAGCTTTTTCACTAACAGTTCACTAACAGATTTATTCCACAAGTTGACAGCTCTGTTCTGACGTTAAATGATGAGTAGTTGTTAGCCTTTACTGAAGATAAATATGAATAGAGTTTGATAATTTAAACTGACAAGAGATGGACAACAACCAAGGAAACACAGAACTTCAGACTTATAAGGATACAAAAATATTCAAATGGAATCCTGTGTCAAAGAGATAAGCTGATTTGTAAAATAAAAACGGAATAAATTTTTTTGACACTTACTGTCTATGTCACGTTATATGTAATTTTCCTGTTTTTTCTTGCGAACTGTCAAATTTAAAGTCTTTTTCTACTTTACACTTCCTTACCAAATTGTTTAATTATTGGTTAAATCTGTAATAGTTCGTATTTTATCATTTTAACGTTCCTTGGGGAAAATTTATGAATTTATTTTGCCACACACTATTATTGTTAAATTTGATAGAAGTTGTATTTATAACAATTGAGATATAAATATCGAAAAGTTTTTAGCTTAACAGGCCTTTATTTCCCATGTTCTGTCAATTTGTTTGTTAACCTTTTTCAAATTCTTCCTCTGATGTTGGAACATAAATTTGAATAAAAATTTGACAAACATAAAATGGAACTCAAAAACAAAAACCAATTTTACAATTTACATTTTTACAATTTTTATTGACAAAATATCAATTTTGAATAATGTGTTCCATTTGCTACGAAAAAAGATCAATTTTTGCAAATGACCGCAGCTTATATTTCTGAGATTTTGTAAAGCAAGTTGACTTAACAAGAAAATAAAATATGAACAGAATTCACTCGTCATTCTCAATCAGGGATCAATTAATCTTTACATTTCTTTTTTAAATTGTTTTGACAGCAAGAACGAGAAATTTGTTTGAGACATTGGTCATGTTCAGGCGACATAAGGGACTTAAAAGCAAGGCAAGTTTCCAGCATCTGATTGGCCAGCTGCCAAAAAATGCCTTCCAATTAAGGCAACTTTATTGGAAAGTTGTCTGGAAAGTAAGTCAAGAAAAATCTCCCTTACTATCAAGTCAAGTCAACTTATGTCAAAATGACAACTGGTCATGTTTTTTCATTAAAGTGAAAGCTGAGCTTTACTACTCTATAAGTTATTTGTTTTACATTACAAAAGAAAAATCGTAATGGACTTGAAGCTTGCCTGGGGAGTGTTTTGTAGACAATTATGTGTTTGACAGGTCTTGTACTATGAACTTAATGCAGAGGTTTGTGAAGTAAAGTTCTGAATTTGAAATTCATGACACTTGGAAAACTAACTATAGTTGCCTTGGTCAAAATTTACGTTCAAAGAATGAAGTGCACATTTTCTTAAATTCTTAATATTCCTTTATTTGTCATCAAACAAAAGAGTTAGTGTAGCTGTCAAAGTATTAAAGTTTCTTTTGGCTTAATACAGCAGAAGAAGAATATGAGTCTTGAACACAGTTGAACTGTCTAATTGACAGATTAAAACCTTGATTATAGTAAACCCAAAATAAATCGATTTTTTTACCAATAGAACACAAAAATGATTGAATTGGGATCGTTTTTACAGATTTAAACAAAAAATAAATTGATTTTTTTGATCAATGAAAAATTCCATTAGTAATTTAATTTGCTGCAATGCCTAACAGTTTTATTTCCCTAAAGCTCGTTTATTGAGCGCAAGACTAACAAAACTATGTTTTTTTTTCTATGTACATACTTACTTTTGCCTTAAAGAATATAACATCTAAAGTACTCGTAGCTTGAAACCAAAAAGCATGATTTTGAAATCCGTAGCCACTAGGCTTATACAGTTTTTCTCTTTCTCAGTACTACGAGTATTTCCGCAATCCCTACGTATTTAAATAATAAATTGAGCTTTAAAAACTACTATATGTCAACTTTCCGAGATGTATGTGTATTGAAAACATGTTTTAAATTCATTCAGAACAGTTCTCTAGTCATAACCATATGCAGTTTTCTAGCAAACAAGATTTATACACAATGGGTATTTAGTAAATAATAAAATAAAAAAGATTTATAATTTATTTTTAACTTTAGGAATAGTTTGTGTTTTATTTTTTTTATTTATTTGCACAAACATATTTCGGTATATGATACTCATTGCCAAAAAATATTTACCCGGTACTTTTGAACGAATAACAAAACTCATATCTTGTGTTGTCAAAAACATATCCTATACCCGAGACCAGAGTATGCCCACAGACTGCCGACACACCGCATTAGCCAGACGATCAAAAGCAGTATTTAAAAACGGTCGTGCAAATGTCTTTTGAAAAGAATCTCACTGAAATTGAATATAGTCCGGTGCTCGGAAGATATCTCGTTGCAAGTGAAGCAGTATCAGAGTCCGATGTTCTTATAGAAGAATATCCCTTTGCTTATGGACCGAAACTTAGTTCACCCGTCGTGTGTTTAGGTTGTTTTGTGCCAGTGAATTGTAATTTAGATGGATTCCGGTGTCCAAAATGTGGATGGCCTTTATGTCAGGATTGCATAATAAGTGATGGAGCTGAAGTCCATCAAAAGGAATGTGAAGTTTTCAAATCCGCAAATGCCAAGTTTTATGTCATAAAAGATGATGAATATCGAAAAAGAAATGAATGTGTTCAGTTAGACTGCGTCATGCCATTAAGGTATAAACTTTTAAAATTCTTTGGAAATATTCATAGTTTAAGAATATGCAATGTCTTTAACGGTATATAGTTTTTAACTTAAGCTTAAAACTGCGAAAGTGTTACCATGTACTGTATACTGCAATGATTACCGACGACGCAAACAAATTCTTTCTCGTAAAAATTGTGTCCAAAGTCAAACGTGTTATTTCCCTTCAAGGAATTGAAATTTAAATAAAATAATAACTAAATATGGTCTTTAACGGTCTTAAAAAAGCAACGTGTTATTTCCATTCAAGGCAGAAGTGTTACCTGTTCTTCCTGTAATGATTACCGACACAAGCAAAGGATTCTTTTGAACATGACACAAAATGTATCTAACTGTAACTTAATTGTTTGCCATCCTTCCTTACCGACGCAAATAACTTCTTCCTCCTGTCTTTCTTTCCTTCAAGATTTGAGTTCTTAAACTTTCTAATTTATGACTTTATTTAATTTCTTTACTTTTCTTTACAGAGTCCTCTTGAACAAGGAAATCGATCCAGAACGATGGGAACGAGAAGTCGCGCCAATGGAATACCACGATCAATCCCGTCGTCAAATGACTGAAGTGTGGAATGCTGATCTCGTCAATATTGCTCAATATTTACGAGGACCTTGCAAATTAGATAGATTCTCGGAGGATTTGATAATGCGCGTTGTTGGTATCCTCGAAGTGAATGCCTTTGAAGGACGTACATCACATGGCCATACAATCAGGTGTTTATATCCCAAAACAGGGATATTGGCTCATAATTGTGTTCCGAATACAGCTCGCAGTATTTATCCAAGTGATCGATTTCGGTAAGAATACAAATTTACATATTCTTATTCTCATTTTATTGTTCTTATATTGTATGTTATTTTTTATAGAATTCGCTTAAGGGCTATGAAAGATCTTAAAGCAGGACAGCAGCTTCATCATTCGTACACTTTTACGCTCAACGGGACAGCAGCTCGACAGGAACATATTCGGAATGGAAAGTTCTTCACCTGCAGGTGTGCACGATGCTCTGATCCAACAGAGTTGGGCACGTACTTTAGCTCTTTTAAATGCATATCATGTGATCTTGGTTTTCTCTCGTCCATCGATCCTTTTGGTAAACACATATATATTTCCTATCTCACGAGAATACCCTTTCATAAAATATATTCATTCCACTCCAGATTCCACAGCCGACTGGCGATGTAATCATTGTAGGTTCACAACACCTGCAGAAGGGATTTTGAAGAACATTTCTACCATGCAAGCTGAGGTAGCCGATGTCCAAGCCATGGATATGAGCCCCGAACGACTTCAAGAATGCGAAGCTCTTCTCCGTAAATATCGCATGATCCTCCATCCGTCACACTACATCCAAACCAGTCTCAAACAAAGTCTCATCGAGATGTATGGACGGGTTCATGGTTATGAGATGGTTGAACTTCCCGACATCTTACTTGAACGAAAAGAAGAACTATGTCGTCAAGTTCTGGGAGTGTTAAATGTTTTCGAACCTGGTCTAAGTAGAGCACGAGCTATGCTATTGTACGAGTTGCATGTTCCATTGGTGTTGCTGGCCAAGAGTGGTTTCATTGCAAAAGTTCTGAGTTTAAGTAATTTAAAGGAGAGAATTCAGGAGGCAGTGAGTATTCTTGAGGAAAGTGTAAGTATATTGAAGTACGAGGATCCATCGTCGCAGGAAGGATTATTGGGAAGAGTAGCCAGTAAGGCATTGGAATCACTTAAATTAAGTATTGAAGCAATGTGAAATGTTAGAAAGAGTATTATAATTATGCAATAAAGGGAAATAAAGTTTATTAAAAAAGAGCGTACGATAAAAATTAAATTTTTCAATATCTTATAGATGGCCATGATGATATAGGTTTTGGCTGAGCCGAAGCTCAATGATGACTACATTAAGCGCTAAATGCTTCCATTATAAGTTTTTTCGTTATTACTTGAATTCAACTAGGGACTTCAAATTTTATTTTGTAAGATTCAAATGATTGGTCATTGCAGAATTGTTTGCCCCAGGTCTTTAGGTGAAGTCAATTAATGCAACCCTTAAATGGAATTCAATAAATGATTGCATTCAAATAAGACTGCACCGCTCTTTTACAAGATGAGAAAAATAAAATTTACTAGAGAAGTAAAAATTCATAAAACATCCCTTAGACATGACATCCTCCCCCTCTTCCCCTCCCCTCAACAAAAATTATGTTAATTAAAATGGAAAGTATTTTAACTTATTAAAAAATATATATAAGATATGTTGGTTCGGTCCGAAACACGAGGTGTTTTTAGGGAGAATTAAAGACGTACAAAAAAAGCTTCCCACTTACATTCAGCCGTGTCAGAAATTTCAATATGAAATTAGACCAAGGCAACTAGCTAGTTTTACAAGTGTCATAACTTTCAAACTCGAAACTTTACTTCACCTACCTTCAGTTGACTGTGCAAAAACTACGAACAACTTAATTGTCTACAAAACACCTCTCAGGCAATCTACAAATCCATCTTGACTTGAGTTTTGTATTTTAAGAAAATATGACTTATTCCAATTCCAATAAGACAAAGATCCCTTTTACATAAAACATCAAATAGAATTTTGCAGAAAATAAATAACACAGAGTAATAAATTTCAGTTCTCAGTTGAAATAAAAACTAAGAGTAGCTGTCATTTTGACATTGGACAGGTTCAGGCGACAGGCAAGTTTCTAGTATCTGATTCGCCAGCAGCCAACAAATTGCCTTCCAATTATGCCAACTTTATTATAAAGTTGTCTGGAAAGTTAGTCAAGAAAAATCTCCCTGTTAAGTAAAGTCAACTTATTTGAAAATGACTTTACTACTCTATAATTTATTTATTTTCAGCACAATTCCAATTAATGTTTTCTGTAAAAGGGTTCCTTGTCAAATCGTAATCGGCTTGTAGCTTGTCTGAGGAGTGTTTTTTAGACAATAATGTGTTTAGTAGTTCTTTTATTATGAACTTAAAGTACAATTTTGTGAAGTAAAGTTCTGAATTTGCGACTGCTATTGAAATACGTAGTATTATTGGCATGTATTTGATTTTAGTTCAACTAGCGCACTTTAAAAGTGGAGAGTGAAATGTTTGGACTATATCAAATAAAGAGAATGTATACAGGTAGAAACATTCCAGATTTTTTTTGGTATAATGCCTTCCTTAATCCTCAAACTGAATTTGTTGTTTGTATTTATTTAAAAAACATATTGGTATACCTTAAAAAAATAATGATCTGATGCTAAAAAAAAAACAAATATAAAATATACAAATTCACCCCATAACATCCCTGCTCAAAACTAACCGGATTTTATACAAAACTTCGATTCTTGATGTTTAGGTAACGGTTTTCCTTGTCATTTGGATAACATAATTAATTAAAAAACTAAGAAGGTTGTGAGCTGTCTAATTGGAAATTAATAAAATGGCTAAAACACGTCACACAAAACGCTATTCGTTATAAAGTGTTAGAAAAGTATCAAGTCTGTACAAAACAAAATGTAATCGCTGAAATGCTGAAAATTCCAACTTCAACGGCTTATGACATTATCGTGGTGGACGCCCTCGCAAAACAACAGTTAAAACAGATTCATATTCGCAAAAAGAACCCTTTTGCTTCCTTGAAAAACATCTGTGAGGATCTAAATTTATCAATAGCGCCATCTACGGTAAAAAGTCGTTTAAGGGTATGCGTTCGGACCAGCAAAAAAACCACTACTTACTAAAAAACATCGTAAAAAAGGGTAAAATAGGATAAGTGTATCGGAAAATATTTAATTAGGGTTGAATTAAAGCGTATGTACTCCCTACGGTTAAGCAGGGTGGTACCTCGGTGATTGTCTGGGGTTGCTTTTCCGGTGCAGGCGTTGGTCCGATAAATCGCTGCTTTTTTGGACTTAGAAGGCAATTAAGCAGTAAAGTCCTCTCTCGAGCATCTAAAATCACTATCTACAAGGCACTCATCATCCCGCTTCTCATTTATGACGCTGAGGCCTGGACCCCGTTAACGAAAGATGAGAGCGCCTTAGGATGATTCGAGAGAAAAATTCTTCGGGTGATTTTTGGACCCGTCTGCATAGATGGAGAATGGCCTTCGAATCCAATCCAATCCCGATTGACGGCTAAATAGAGGAAGACCGCGACTCAGGTGGTTGAAGATCTCAAACAACTTGGCGTGCGAAACTGGAGACAGCTTACTAGGGACCGAGCTGGCTGAAGACGCATGTTGGTTAAGGCCCAGGTTCGCCCCGCACTGTAGCGCCACCTAAAGTAAGTATCATAAACTTTCCTATTCTCAGAAATATTTAGAAATCAAATTTGTCATTCAAATTTCTCCTTTTTCCTTCAAAATTCTGAGAATAGAATTTTTCGAATTTCATTCCCCATTCTCTTCTGCACAATAATTTAAATAAGGAAAGATATACAAAGATAGTTTGTATCGTTTCGGAACCTAACTGAGTGAGTATAATGAGTTGCGATTTCGTTGCTCTATAAGACTTAAATTAAGTGGCATAAAATTATCATGGCACCTTTCGAAATTAGGAAATAACAAATGCCAACTGGTTTAAAGGAAACAGGTTACTCTTTTTATTTTCCAAGGCTGAACAAAAATTATTTTATAAAAATTATTGATATGAAATATTTCATGGGGTATCCCTGAGTTTGGGAGCTGGACAACAATCTATGTGACATTTATGTATATATCCCACATAAATTTGGAAATATGTTTTTTTATTTTCATGCATACCAAAAAAAAAGGTTTTTTATTTAAATATTAATAACAACATAAAATAGAATACAAAAACAATATAATTAATTTATGAAAAATTCGTTCACTTAAATAGCTTTAGTTAAAGTTTACCAATTTAAAACAAAAACAATTCATTGTACTATAGGCTGAAAATTAATATTTTCCCAGTTGAAATAAGAAGCAAATTGGTTTTTGTTTTACTTAACTATAAATCAACCATAAGTGGGTTAATTTTTCTTTTTATTTACAGTCAAATTAGTATCTTATTTATAATTATGTATTACAAAAAAAAAGGTTTAAAAAACAGTCATTCAGTGCGAGAAAATGATTTAACATTTAAACTTGAACAATCTCGTACTTTGAAAAACTGATCTCTAAACGCGATAGAAAATTTCGAGAGTGGATGTAGAGGTTCAAACAAGTTACGATGGGAACCGAGAAAAATAAATACATGCGTCAATTTTGTATTCTCACGACTCCAAGGGCTACTTATAACTTGAAATAAACATCAACTCCGAGAAGAATTTTCTGACGGTTTTGTTATCTTAAATTAGTAAAAAGTTTATCGTGGGAAATTCATGTTCGCCGGATTGTAACCCATCATCTGGGTAAAAGCAAGCATTGGGTTGTATCCGGGATTGCTGAATCCACCACCAAACGGAACATTATTGGGGAAAGATGGTGTGAAATTGGGGAAAGCGGGCTGTTGTGATTGCACTCCTGGATTTGTGGGTAGAGCATTTGTTTCTGTGTTTTTGCGTTTCTTAATCGACGGAGTTGCTTTCGATTTTGAATCGGAGTCTGAATCTGAATCTGTGTCGGTGCTACTTTCTGACTTTTTCTTCTTACGAATTTGTTTTGATGGCTGAGTTGGCTGCACTACTGTTGTCGCTGGCTTTACACTTTCCGTCTTGATTCGTTTTTTGATTGACGTGGTTGCTTTTGTACTCGAATCAGAATCTGAGTCTGAATCATTCTTTTTCTTCTTACGAACTTGCTTAGATAGTTGTGCTTGCTGCACTTGTGGTGTCGATGGTTGAGTGCTCTCAGACTTTTTGCGCTTTTTTACTGCGGTGGTATTTGCTTGGGAACTCGAATCAGAGTCGGAGTCACTACTACTCTCGGCTTTCTTCTTCTTGCGAGAATGTTTCGATTGCGGTGTCGTCGGGACTACTGCTGGCGCTGCGGCTGTCTTTCCACCTTCTGCCTTGATTCGCTTCTTAACTGATGCCTTTGCTTTTGAACTTGAATCAGAATCCGAATCAGAACTCGCTTCGGTTTTCTTCTTCCTTTTACCTTGTTTCGATTCGGATTTAGACTTTTTGCGATTGCGTTTGGTGTCGGAAATATCTTGCCGTGTAATTTCGATATCCTTAGTTGATCCTTGCACTGGAAGTGGACCAGCAAACGGTTGGTTAATTTCATTGCTGATGTCCGTATATTGACTCATGCAAAATTGCATAAATTGCATGAACATCAAAAAAGGATTAGGTGCGTTTGGAGACTTGACCTTTGGGGGATACGTCTCACCGCAATTGTTGCAGATCACGTGAGTTGAGTACGAGGAATGGGTGCATTTGATGCACTTCATTTGACACTTATCAACTGAGTGCTCCTGAAAATGAAAAAAGGTAAAAATGGATATTGTTCTTTTGGGAAAGTTAACTCACCTCAGACTTGCACACGAGACATTGATTCTCACCTGCGGAATCATCATCGCCGACTAGATCTTCAAAGTTACTTTGCTTCCCAAGGCAAATCACCTCATCTTCAGCTCGTTCCTTCTTCGGCTTTATGGAGGATTTAATGGGTTTAGGCATTTTAGGTTCTTCTTCACTCGAACTAGATTCTTCAGAAGAACTTGACGACGACGAAGAGGACGATGACGACGCGGAGGCAGGTTTTGTTTTTTTATCGACTTTCTTCGGGTCGACTTTTGGTGCATCTTGTTTTTCTTTTTTTATTGATTTCAAAGACTTTTCAGTTGTTTTATCTGCACTAACTGGAGGAGTTTTAGATTGATCTTTATTTTGCATTAATTGCTCCACGGGTTTTATTTGAATTTGGGGTTCCTTAGAAATGGATGTTTGTTCTAAGAAGGAAGGAGGTGGCTTAGATCCCGTGAGTGGGGATTTTGAAACTTCAGATTCGGCGGTGGTTTTCGGCGTTTCGTAGGCAAAAGAAACTTTATTCATATCCTTGAACTCATTAAAACCTTGGTCTTCGGGAAATGTTTGGTGGTTATTTCTGAAGTTGTCGTTGAAACTATTGTTTGGACCGCCCTGGTCATTGTGATAGGTACTTTGACGTCGTTCATGATTACCTCCGAAGTGACCGCCACCGATTCCTCCTCCTCTTCCACCACCGCCTCCTTCTCTAACTCCACCACCGCCGCCAAATCCACGTCCTCTACGACCACCGCCGCCACCATAACCTTTTCCACTGCGTCCACCGCCACCAAAATTACCGCGTCTGTCATCATCACGACCACCACCCGGGCCCGTATCCCGGAACTTTTTTATCGTCGAACCATTTCTATTTCCATTATGTGAGGAATTGTTTCTCATTTTAAAAAGATTTTTTAAAAATCAAAAACCTTTAAGAAAAATATTTTGATAAAAAGAAACTTGCAAGGGCCAAATAAATTCATGTGACAGCTGCTGCTGTCAATTGTCAAACAATTTTCACGTGGTTGAGTTGAGTTAAGACCCCTCTCACACGGGCAACCAAGTTATATTCTTAGCATTGACATACTATACATGGACTGCTAGTGGTGTGAATTTTCCATACAAAATTTGAATAAAAATGGTTCCACTTCAAATTAGCTACACTAGCCCTTTCAGGCACAGTGGCAAAAAAAGTTATGAAATATTTAGCGACATCTGTTTGTATTTAGTTGAGATAAGCTTTTTCTGACATAGAAAGTACTGACATCTAGTATAATTTGTTGAAGACAAACGATGCCATGTTTTTTTGCTGTGAGCAGTGCTGTCGTTTTGAAAATTTCAAGAGTAGTATTTTTCTATCATTTTGGGGAGCATTTTCTTAAATTGAGGAGTAAAACAAAAAAACAACAAACACATGCTTGGCCCATGAACAAAATTAAAAACTGAAAATAAAAATGTTCAAATTCGAAGTTAATTGGCGAAGGTTAATGTTCCGAAAACAGACAAATAGAAGGATATAATGTCGTACCAAATTTTTGCTTTCACTGCTTAAAGGCCAACATTTTAAAATAATATAGTTGAAATAAATAATTTAAATTCATAACTTTTTTTATTAAATAAGAAATTGACAACTGAAATTATATTTTACATCAACATAAATGTTTGAATATTCAAGAATAAATTAAAGTCATTATTGTAAATTCGATGTTTCATATTTTCAGTTACAATCATTAAGGGGTCAATTATAGCTACCAATGAAATCGATCAAGACGGTGGTTCCCTTCGATTAAATATGAAAATTATATAATCATCCATCGGAAATCACACAAAGAATTTGTTTTTTTAAAAAAAAGTGTAACTGCCCATTTATTTTTCTCTACAACGGACGGAAATTCATTTTCCTGAACAGCTGATACTTTATGTTCAAAGGTGAAACGAATCGTTCCACTGATTTGTGTTCCAATTTCACACAATTTCAATGATAGATTTCTGTCAGTAAAATTTTGTCGGTGGATTTCAATCGGGAAATTTTTTCAATGACAGAAATGTTTAAGGATAGCTATAAACGACCTGTCAAAAAAATTCGAATGTTTGTTTTCAATGATGAACACCAATGATAGCTATAACTGGCACCTTATACAATGATTTGTTATTCTCGATTAAAATTTTCGATGGCTCACATTTTTCTGTGAAATTGTTTTTAAGGAGTTCCTTAGCAGTTAGTAGGGCATTTACCGTTTCTACCTTGAGTGGATTTCTTTTTTATCTTTTATAAGGCTTATATCTGAAAATTATCTTTCTGCTGTTGCACTATTATTGGGGCATTATATTTTAAATTTTGGTTTTTATTGTAAACCAAATACAAATTTCTTTTCCGTTTTATTTTGGGGAGTAGTTTTCGTCAGTGGGTAGAGTAGCAGTTGACTCTGAAAATAGTAATATACTCCTATAGTAGCAAAAACGACAGCAGTGGATGTGAGTATTAAATGTTACACAATTTTTCCGCATAGTCCTCTTTGCGCTAGTGTATCGTCCGTTAAAAGTGGAACCATCGTGAAGTTGGCTACTAGCAGTCCATGTATAGTATGTCAATGATTCTTAGATTCCTTTACACAACTTTTTTTCTTAAATGAAAATTTGTAAAAGTATTTTTTGTTTATTGAACGGATCCCGAACTTCAAATTCCAAATTGTATTTTATTTTCTTTGCAGTGGTTTTGGAGCTCCAAAGTTTCTTTCTTTTTTTGAATTAAGTCGTCCTTTTAATTAAAAAAAGGAATACAGAGTGAAAAAAGACCGAACATTCTAAATGCTTGCTGAACAGATCAAGTTGCAAGAATGGGAGAGGAAAAAATTAATACAGATTATTTCACGTTGCTCTGGAAAAACGATAAAATTAATGAATTTAAAATGTTCCAACGAATTTCAAATTAAATCTAATGGTGCTTTTTTTAAGGTAAAATAAATCAATTTATTTTGTATTCAGTCAAAACACAAATTTACCCTGTTTTCGCACATTCCATGAGGCAAAATTAATTGATTTTTTGGAAGATTTACTTCTCTTTGTTCTAATACGAATACAATTCTCAGCTGTCCATTTATTTGTAATTTAATTCGATCGGAAAGAGTTTGCTGTTAAACAAATATTAAACAAACAGAATAAACGAACTAATAAATTCGCCAACTTTATCATCTTTTTTATGAACTAAGTTTTTTTTTATTCGATGAGGATTCTATTTCAAAAAGAAAACAAAAATCGTAGACTGGAAATTTGACAGCTCCACCGCATTCGTTAACACGTACACAAAGTAGTGTCGATGACAGAATCCGATGAATGATTTGCGAATGGAATTCAATTCAATTCAATTATATTTATTGAGACTTTTTTTTACATTTAATACATTTGTAAACTTAAAACTAAGAGGAAAATAAAAGTAAATATTTAGCTGACTTAGACTTGGTCTTGCTTAACTTAAGATACTATTATAATGAAAAAGAGGAACTAAAACACGTTTCTTTTTGTACTGGTGTTAAAAAGCGAGTTACTTAAGGTAGTAGTGTTGCTCAGGCACTTATTCATTTTGTACATTGGACTTAAAACTAGATAAAAACTTAAAACTAGGAAACAAAAGGGGAGCATCAGTCAAACCGACCAGAGAGAAATTCTTCCACAAGGGACGATTCAACTGACACCACAAATCTTTATGTTAGATTTTATTAATATTTTAAGAAGTAGATACAGACTTAGTTTTTAATATTACATTTGTATATATACATGTACATATCATTTGTGATTTTTGTTTATATTTTTTAATTACATTTTGGTATGAACTTAACTTATAATGAATAATTCATTTTTTTTTTTAAATTTGTATTTAATATGTAGGATATGTATATTACTTTTGGTAAATATAATTAGAAATTATATTTCTATTTATGTTTCTGTTTCTGTGCCGCCTGGAGTCAAAAAGGACCTACAAATCCCCAGAGTCATGAACTCTTGGAATTTCCAGGTCCAATCTGACCCCAGGCGGCAGTTTTATTTTACATTTAGTTTTGTTAGCCTCTATATATATTAGGGCTACCCCTCCCGTAGAAGGAAGAGAGGAACTCGTTGACTGGAACTATAAAACTTTGAGATGTCAAAGCATTGGCTAAGCTGATTGGAGAAGCGTAGTACCTATCGTCGACAGCGAAGTTGATATTCGTAGTATAGATATTTTTAATGAGAGGGTTTTCGTGAAAATTGTAGGTATGAATTCTTTTGATGGCTAGCTCTGTTAAATATGCAAGGAGAGGCTTGATTTGGGAATCGTTGTAAATGGACAAGTTACTGAACCATTTACCTCCAGGTCTTCTATATTTGTGTAGACATGCTCTCAAGATGAATCTTTCGAATAACTGGAGCTCCTTGGCTACCGTTGGTGATATTTTAAACCATGTTAAGAATCCATATGAAATCACTGGTCTGATAAGAGATTTGTACATGAGGATTTTCGTTTTTTTCTCAACAAATGTTGATCTAAATAAATATTTTAACTGGGCTGCTGCCGCTTTTGCTCTATTAAGCGAGAGTCGAGCATGAGGATTCATTCTTAATTTTTCGTTCATGTTTATACCCAGATATTTCAATTGTTTTTTGAGAGGGATTGGGTGGTCGTTGATAACAAGTTTTAAAAGTTTACTCTCCCTAACCGCCAGATGGTGGCCTCTTGGCGATGCATTTCTAAAACAAATAAACTCGGACTTTTGGAAGTTTATTGAGATACCCCAGTAGTTAAAATAGTTCAGTAACTGTTCGGCATGAGATTTTATTGCATTAAGTGCGGTGTGGGGTCTTTCATGAGCAGCAAAAATTAAAGTGTCATCTGCATATTGAATGGACTTGGATGCACCAGATGAAGAAGGTATATCGTGCGTGAAGATATTATATAGAAAGGGGCCCAAGAAGGATCCTTGTGGGATGCCCGTACAAATTTGTGTCAAATCGGAAAAAGATGAACCTATCTTGACTTTGAAATATCTATTGGCTAGAAAACTGTCAATTATTTTAATTGTATTAAACGGAAAGTTGAGTGAGATCATTTTAAAAATAAGGCCGTCGTGCCAAACCGAATCAAATGCCCTTTTAAGGTCTAAGGAGCACATTACTGTACATTCCTTGTTTCTCAGATTTTCAAGTATAATGTTTTCAAGATACATGATGGCATGCTCGGAGGAATGATATTTTTTAAAGCCGAATTGAGTGTTAGGTATGATATTATTGTCTTCACAATGAACTTCTATTTGTTTAAAAATTGATCTTTCAAGTATTTTGCCGAGATTTGAAAGAAGTGAAATTGGTCTGAAATTTTCAACTTGATTGCAAGAACCTTTTTTCTTAATTGGCAGGAGAATAGCTTTTTTCCATGCCTTAGGAAAGTATGCATTATTTATGCAGTTGTTTATTAAAATTGTTAAGGGAGTTAAAATTGGATTTAGACATTGTTTGATGAAAAAGTTAGACAACTTATCCGGACCAGCTGATTTTTTATTATTTAAGTTCGAAATTGTAGATTTTATAAAATCGGTTGAAACAAATGAATTTGAAGAGACTTGATCTGAACGGTTAAAAGGTGAGAACGAGATAATTGATGAGTTAATATGAGATGCAAGGTAAGAATTTTTTAATGAAGCAATTTCAGAAGCGGCTGATGGATTAATTAATGAGTTTCTGTTACAGTATATTTCACCATAGAAGTTTTGAAAAGCAGCTGCTTTTTCAGAGTCTGTGGAAAGCTGGTTGTTCCTAAATAGAATTGGTAACTGCGAAGGATCTGAATTATTATGTCTTCCTGTTATTTTATTGATTTCCCTAAACACCATAGGAGATGGTCTTAGATTACGAAGCCTACTTTGAAGGTTATTGTTCAGATCAATTCTGATTTTATCTTTAATTATCTTGCTAAGGCATGAAATTCGGGAAGAGAGTTCGGTATAATTTGGGTTTATTCTATTTCCATTTGCATGAAATATCCGTTTAAGTTGTCTTTTCCAGATCTTTCTCATTTTCATAAGGTCAAGCGAGCTTGAACTGATATTCTTATAAGAACTCTTAATTGTTTGTTTTTTGGAGTGCTTCAACATACAAGCATTTAACGAATTTGCAAGATAATCGATATGGCTGTCAATATCTGCATTTGAAAGATTTACATCATTTGGAGGTAAGTTAGTATTTACTAACCTTTCAAGATCTCTGTTACAGTGAGTCCAATTTGTGAATTTGAATGATCTGGGGAGTTCATGCATGCTAGGGATAGGATTGAAGTTAATAATATGAATTACTAGTAACACTGAAAAGTGATCGGAGATAGCATCTAAAGTTATACAAGAAGAATTTTGAATTTGGATTGGGCTGGTAGTCAGGCTTGGAGAAGTTAAAAAGAAATCAATACATGATGATGACCTAGGGAAAGTTGGTTCACCAGGAGATGTAATATCAACATTAAATAGGTTATTCTGATACCAGTCGACTAAATTTTTGCCATTAAGGTTTGTGACTGTATCACCCCAAAGTGGGTGACGGGAGTTAAAATCACCGCCAATAATAAAATGGTTAAAATCTGAAATCGCACTAAACAAATCGTCCAAAGCCTGATGCAATGAATGTCCGATATTACCTGGAATATAAATCGAGACTAAAGCAATTTTGTCTACATGTCCGTTTCTGTCATTAGATTGAATACTTATAATTGTAGCTGAGATAATATTATTATTAAATGATATATTAGAGAAATTAATGGAGTCTTTAATAAGAATACCCGTTCCTACACCCGAGTCGTTTCTAATAAATTTGTAATTTTTGAAGTATTTTTTGTGTTTTGATTCTAAACGTGTTTCTTGAAGAAAAGCTACAGTTGGATTAATATCTTTCATAAGAAGGCTCAAATCCGAACATTTCTCATTGGAGACGAGCGAACTAAGGTTAATGGACAGCGCTTTTATATTCATGGTGAAAGATTCATGATAAAGTCGAGATATTTCCCCGCTTTATCTTTTTCGTCTAGGAGTTGATACTCCGACCAAAAAACTTTAACTTTTGCTATCAAAATGTTGATCGGCAAACCGAAAAGTTTTATAGATTCATTCATAAAATCACCGAATATAGATGAAGAACCTACTTTGGGAACAGATGTTTTGTTATTGGCAGGTTGGTTTGAAATGTTATTTTTAACCATATCTGCGTAAGAGATCTTTTGATTGTTGTTAAAAACAACAGAATTGACCTGAGCCACTCTTGAAAATTTAATTTTATTGCTAAGTGCAATTCTTTTTTCTTTATTTTTCATATATTGAATCCTTTTAGGGCAATTACTGTAATTAGCCGGATGACCAAAAATTTCACAGTTAACGCAGTATGGCTCTGAGAGGGAACCATCCTCATTTGCCTTAACTGAGCACGCCTCTGGATTATTGACATCGTGCGCAATATTACATTTTACACACCTTGGCTTATACGCACAATATCTTTTGCCATGACCAGGCCTTTGGCAGTTGTAACATTGTAATGGGCCCTCTCTTTTGAAAGAGTCCCACCAAACTCTGTGGTGAAGCACAAGTTTAATTTTTTTAAGTTTAGAAATATCAACATAGCTGCCGACAGTACACATGAAAATATCAAGGTCAAAGTTATTTTCTCTTGACCATTTAGTAGTAAAAGGTTTAATAAGAATAATATTTAAGGAATTATCTAATTTTAAAAGTTCCTCTCTTACCTCATTGGGGGGGTAGTAGCCCGTTAAGCCTTTCATCAGAATTGAAGGATTTCGCAAAGATTTAGGTGTAAATGAATAACCTTCTATTTTGTTATTCTCTTTGAAATTATTAAACAGAATGTTATGCAGGTTTACATTTTTAACTCGAATTGCCGAGTTTCCATGACCACGGTTGACGAGTTGCACTCTATTGAGATTCATTTCATCGGTGAAGTTTTCCATAAGATATTTATGAATTGCGATGGTCTTTAATCCCGAAACGTTGATGTATGGACACCATTTGTCTCCCTCAGGCTGATGGTTAATAACGTCACTAGGTGTTTCTTTATCTTCATCCTTGTCTTGGTTTTGAAGTAAAATAAATCGGTTGTTGTTGTTGATGTTCTCTGTGTTTGATTTTTTGGAAGAGGATGGCAAGTTGTTTTGTGCAGCTCTCTTTCTCCTTTCAACTACTTTTATAAAGCAGTCGTTGTCGTTTGCAAGCAATTGTTGCAACTTGTTCGATGCAACCAAACTATGATCCGTTACTTTGTCTGTAACGGTTGAATTAATATCCACTTTGGAATTTGGAGTTTCATCCATCATTATATTTTCTGAGGAAACAAAATTATTATAGCAACCCTCTACATTTGAGTAGATTTTATTAATATCCGCTTTATTAAGCAAATCTGATGGTTTTTTGGCCGCACCGCTCGAGCCAGCTATGCCCTTGTTAAATTTCGCGGGTGGCTTCTGCGGCCACCCTCCAGAGTCATTCATTTTTGGAGTGAAAAATGCCCGTCTTTTTTTACCACGAACCACCTTTATATAGGGAATACTATTATAAACAGCGGAGTTAGAGTTTGAAAAACTATTCTTGATTTTGGAATACACTTTTGCAAATTTTATTTAACTTTTAATTTACTTGAAATATAGAAATAGAAATATGTCACGAGAAACGAATGAATGCGACCGCACTGTTCGACGTTCGAAACAAGAATCCTCTGATTTGCGAATGGATTTGGAGTTAGTTTTGACACTTTTACTGAGAAAATTGAGAGTATAATTTTTATGATTCTTCATTATTTCATGGATTGTTTGCAAAATAGACAATGCAGTTGAAGGTACAATTATTTCGTACATCCATCTTCAAAATTCTATGGATGGAACTCCATCAACGCGCATTTGTAAAACATTTTAGATGCCTCATGGATGGAAGTGATAATAATTGGCTGCGTTCAAGCTCGTGTAGGATAGGGTATCTTGGATAGGTGAATTTTTAGAAACCTTGTTCAAAGAGTTGGTTAGCTGTATTGAGATAGCTGTCAGCAAATAAAAACAACTTTCAGCTGTTCAAAAAAAGCAGAGAAACATTTAAGCTTCGAAGTCAAAATTGTTGTAAGATAAAACATTTAATGGATAATTCAACTGATTCGTCGGACGATAATGAATTGATAAGTGCGTAAAAAAATAAGAGATAAACTTAACCTCTTAGCTCAATTGGAATTCTATACGATTAATAATTTGCATGTAAAATCCCTGGTTTTATACGATTTACGCTTAACAAAGATTGTCCTAGCAACAAATACAACTTCAACTAATATTTTGTATTTTTTTTGTTTAAATAAAAAAAAATAAATTGGGTGGCGCAACAGTCCGTTGTGAACCAGGGCCTAGTGACTTACAACTCGCAACCATTCCTGTGTGCGAGTTCTGTTGTCAGGAATGGAAGGGACCTACAATTTTAGGACGAATCCGAACGGCTAATTTGAGAAAGCACTTTTTCATGATAAGAATTACTCTTGAAGGAATTGTCAATTCCTCGCAAGAAGCAGTACCCGCGAAAATTATTTTTTTAGATTAAGGTGGCACAGGCAGGGATTGAACCCAAGACCCCTTGCATGACAGTCCAACGCACTAACCATCATGCCACGGGTACTACATTTTTTTTGTTTACCAACTAAATAAATTTTCAAGTTTCTTGAAATTCAACCATGTGTTGAATCAGCAGTTCTGTCAGATATCTACAGAAATTCTTGCAAACCTTTGGATTCCTTTTTTGACATCTCAGCTGTTTTTGATCAGCTGTTATTTTACACGTAAAACACTAACAAAAAGGTATCCGGATACCCTATACATATATCTGAGATTGAATGAAGCCATTGGGCAGTTTCAGACGACATAAGGGAGTTGAAAGTTAGGCAAGTTTCTACTATCTGATTGGCAAAAAAGTTGCCTTCCGATTAAGGCTAATTTAATGGAAAGTTATAGTCAAGAAAAATTTCCCTAACTATTAAGTCAAGTCTACTTCTATCAAAATGACAGTTGAATATGTTTTTTCATTCAAATGAAAACTGTACTTTATTACTTTATGATTTATTTATTTTCTGCATAACTGCAAGGGTTCCTCTTCCATTTAAAAAAGTAATGGTTCTTTAGAATACAAAAGACAAATCGGAATAGACTTGAGGAGTATTTTTTCTTTAGACAACAATGTATTTGGTAGTTCTTGTACTATACACTTAGAGTAGAGGATTGTGAAGTAAAGTCCTAAATTTAAAATTTATGACACTAGGAAACTAGTTGCCTTGGTCAAAATTTACGTTCAAAGAATGAAGTTGACTGCAAATGAAGTCCCTTATGTTGCCTGAACCTGCCCATTGTCTTCTTCTCTTGTAGACAAAAGAAGATGGCTACCGAAATTTAGCAACTGCATGAATAGTGTTTTTACAGAATTTTGTTTTTAATGCCAAAAGCCCAATTATAATTTATTAATAGCATATTTTATAAATCATAATTGTTTTGCCATACAAAAAAATTATGCTAATTTTTGACAAAAAGATAGCCTAATTTCCTATAAATAGCCTAAGCTTCCAATCCTAATTTAATTGTATGTAAATGTAAAACAGACTTAAAATTTGGGCTATTATGATCCATGATCCTGTGGGGCCTATATATTGTTTTTTTTTTTAATAAGATTCACCCTAACAACTTGATTTTTTTAGTATGAAAAAAAAAAAATAATTTAAAGTACATTTTTAAAAAGATGTGCTATGTTTATTTACATAAAGAGCATTTATATAAACATTATGTTCTGTCAAACTTAAGTATTCTTGATGTTAAATCATAGAAACCAAAGAATATTGCACCGCCCATAGTTATCCACATTACTCTGGGTAAAATTCCAGAAATTAACCTGAAATTTAAAAATAAGTTGTTCTGTCATTTTGTTTGTTTGTATCATGACCAACTTACCCCTTGAATCCTTTTTCTTTGTATACCGCTCTTAAAACGCTCCTCATGCCAAGTTTACGTCCGCTGACTTCATCAGCAAGCATTATTCTCGTTTTGGCTACATCCAAGGGTGTTGTCGCCGCAGCAGATATACCTCCAGCAATTGCTCCGCATATTGCTACCGATACTGGTGTCAATGGCAGACCGGTAAAATCTGACCAATTATGTTTCAGAAATTCCCACAATGGGAACTGTATAAGAGAGAAGGGAATTTCTCGACAAATAGTCGTGCCGAAACCTCGATAGAGGCCACGACGAATACCTTCAGTTTTATAAGCTGTCCAAAGGATATTCAAAGCAGTTCTTTCACATCGATTTGAAAGAGCCTGTCGACGTTGTTTAGCTATTTCAACTGGAACTCGAATAATACATGCAACCTAACATAAAGAAATTCTTTAAATGCTGAAATGCATAGAATTGGAAAACATTTATAAACATACAACTTCTGCAAATGAAGCCGATATCATATGAATGTAGGGCGAATTTGTATGCCCAGTTGCCGAGCTTAAATATTTCTTACATCCTTCGTAGGTACAAAAGAAGAGGGCAGCAGTTGGGGCACTTCCTGCTGCTGCTGGAGCTAACCCCTTATAAATTCCCCTGAAACCACCAGATCTCCAAAATCCATTCTCACTTTGGAGTCTTGTTTTGACTGTGTCTATGGGAAAGAGAGCCACATCTACTATAGCTCCAGCTACAGCACCTGACTTGCAAATATTTCACAAACATAATTTTTTATTTGAAATCAATTTTGGGGGCAAATTTATGAAACTCACAATAAGGGTACTGAAGAAATAAAACTTTACGTCCGTTGTTATTGCGGTGGAACTTTCTGTTTCCATTTTGTAATTCTCTATTATTTAACTTTTGGCAATACAAAAAATCAGTTTTATTAATAAATTAATTCGCTGGGTTTGTCATATTTTGTTTTAAACTTTTATGTTAAAGGAAACACTTCTTTTATTTATGAATGATTGAAAAAATTCGAAGAATGATCATTTGTTATGATATAAATTTTTGGTTATATGATTTTTGACATTCAATTGGGGTTGATAAGAAATAGCTCCGTTTAGATTACCGAGTTAAGGGGTGTGTCCCAGAGATAGATCTGAGTCAAATTACGTAAGCGTAAATGACACGCAAAATTTAGATTTCACCTAAAATGATCAGTGAATATTTTTGCCAAATTTTAATCTTCGTTTTTGTAATTGTTAAATTTTATTTGTTTAAAGTTTTCAAAAATTATAAGGAATTCATTTTTTCAGCAGAATCAGAAGTTTCGATGGTTGTTGATAATTGAGAATGTCAAACTGTGTTCACATTTCTGTTCAATAAGGTCTTGTAATTCATCATGAATAATTTGACATTTCGTAATTCTGGAAATGTTCTTGAATAAAATCAATTCTGGTTCCCGAAATTTAGAGAGCATTTTGTCAATTTTACGGTTTTTAGGAATAGACATCTTCTTGTAGTAACAAAAATTGACATACGCAAAGTGAATAGAATCCTCAAGCCATTATTGAACCATCAGTACACCCTTTAAAATGAACAGTTTGATGCGGTAACAGTGAATTAAAATTGACAGCAAATGGATTCATCAAGACAATGCAACTTGACACATAGCGCACTTAATTAACAATTTTGTACATTTTTTTAATTTAATGACAATTTTATTTCCAAAAGTGATCCTGATTGTTGGCTGCCTTGTTCGTACAACTTAACGCCTATAGATTACTTTGTATGTCAATTTTAGCATTTCTACCAAAGTAAATATTTCAAAAAATCACGCAGAATCCGCTTGCAAATCCCTCATCTAAGATTTTTACGTGGAACGTGCCCTTATATGAGTTTTGAATTTTTAAGTTAAATAAACAGACCAAATGCTTGACATTTGTGTTGTTGCACTGACATCTGACATACCATGCCCAAGTAAACAACAAAATACATAACCCACGTTTTCGCGTAACTTTTAATTTTAAAAATATAATATTTATATTTTGTTAAAAATCCAAAAAGTGGTTTATATTTATTTAAATGAACAAAAATCCCTTCAATAATCCCTTCCGACAAGGAAATGGGAATCAACAAGACAAATCTAAAAAAGAATCCGAATGGGGCAAAGTTAAATTCAATCCAATTTCTCGAGCTGCTGCAACAGAACGAGCAACACCTTGGGCACATTTCAAAAACGACCTCATCAACCAGCAGAGTAAAGGAACATCATTGGAAAACGATGCCAATGCTAAAGAAATCTTGAAGAAACGTGAAGAAAATTATAGAAAGAATCTGATTTTAAGCAAAAGAAAAGAACCAACACAATGGGAAGACTTTTCCAATGAAACTCAACCAGAGTCTTCATCGTCGTTGTCGAAGCAGAAAATAGAAAATAAGAAGACCAATAACAACAACAACAATGACAAAAACGGCCAGAAAAAGAAGAATTTTCAACAAATTTCAAGTAGTATAAATAATGTTGCATATAGGACAGATTTTGATTCAAAGTTATTGACATCAGGTCAAAATATGTACATTAAAAGATTAATAACAAAAAATTCTGCATTAAAAAACTCTGGCTCCCTTGAGAGGGCCGTGAAGGATTTAAAAGTTAATGGAGTCATAAGAAAAGCTAAAAATAAGCGTAAAAAGAAATAAATCAAAATTTAGAACAAAAAAGTGAAATATTGCTTTTATTTTGTATGTTATCTTCAATTATCAAGGTTTACTTAAGTCAACAGTCTTTGAAAATAAAACTTCACAACATTTGTTTGTGCTCCTCAAATGTTCTGTTCTGAGTTGGCATAAAACTGGAGGTCCTCTCTATTTTGGATTTTGTTCTCATTCTCATACAAGAAATGTTGAGAGTTGTAATCCTGCAGAGCCATCAAGTTATTAATAATGTTTCCGTAATGTAAGTTTCATTTTGTGAGGAAATCGTTTCATTTTATGCAAAATTTTAATTTTTCTAAAAGATTCTATTTAAATAATTAGGTGCACTCTAACCCTGAATTTGTGCCTCAAGGGTTTAGGCTACCCTAGAGGCCGACATATTGATTTCTGGCCAAATAGCGCACTTCCAAAGTAGACAATGATTATTGAGAGCGGCAGACTTGAAAAATTCAGTTTTAAAATAAAATCATCTGAAGTTTTGAGTATTAGCAAATCAGCAGTAGTTTTGCAATACGTAATAGGTACTTCAGTTTAACCCTGATCACAATTTTGAACTTTCTGTCAAGTATTGCTATTAGTTTTTTTTTTTACCGCTCATAAAGAATTTTGAATGTTTAACCCAACTCCATTAACTTCTCCCATTTTGATATTCAAAACTTTAAGATCAATATGTAGGGGTATCTAATTTTAAATTCTTCTCTTAAGGGAGCAGATTACACTGCTCGAAATATGTTGTTTTTTTTTAAGGCACAAACATAATAATCAAAATCTTTTCTACTAAGAACTGCACGACTGTCTGAGCATATAACAAAATTGTTGTTTAACTTTTTAGTCATTTTAGTTTCGGTTTCTAGGATCGCTGATGCCTCTGCGCTAAAAATAGACGCCATATTATCTAAAAAACCTATAGATGGCAATGATCCGTCTTCGTAAATTGATGCCAATGATGTTATTCGTTTTTTAGTTAATGTTAGTGGCAGTGGCATCACTGTCACTTATATCTTCGATTGCCAACTTTCAAGATACAAACTTCAGAAGAAATTTTAAAAGAAATTTGTAGTTTCTCATAAAATTTCTACTTTAAATAAAAATAATTCGAAACTGACAAATATAACTTGATTCTTTGTTTTTTTAATAAGCAACACGTTGTTCCAATAATAGGGCTTAATTTTTAGTGCTGATTTTGATTTCAATACATACCAAAAATAAGACGTTATAATCTCAAGACTACGAATTCATAATAAATCAAAAATTGCTTTTGTACCGTGTTGCGTTTTTATATTAAGAAACGTTTTACCATTACATGCTCAGCGTTCTTTTTAGGTTAATGTATGAAAGGTGAAGTTTTACAACTAAAGAGGAATTTACTTAGCCTCAGAAAGCTCGATATAATGTTTTTATGTTTTAGAAGTTGTATCACCCTACACAAACCATAGTTCGTGCAAATTCTTATCTTTAATTTCAGAAAAAAAATGGAAAAATGTTGGCTAGACTCGCATTGGCCTCTCGACGAGTTTCCCGAGCTCCAATTTCGTGGTCGCCCCTTAACCTAGTGCAAAACGTACGAATTCTACCGAATTCTTTTAATTTGGAATATGTATTCAAAAAGTATTTTATCAGATATTAGATAAAGAAACCCAACAAACTAATTTATACAAAATTTAAAGTCAGTCACTTAATTTTCTCACTTCTTGAAAATTGAGAAAATTCAAAGTTAAGACAAAAATTCTCAAGTTGATTTTAACTTCTAGTAAAGAAAATGGGCAGGTTGAGGCAACATAAGGGACTTCATTTGCAGTCAACTTCATTCTTCTAACGTTAATTTTGACCAAAGCAACTAGTTAGTTTTTCAAGTGTCATGAATTTTAAATACAGAACTTTACTTCGCAAACCTTTACTATAAGTTCATAGTAAAAAAAGTACCAAACCAAAAACTGACATTTGTATGGGTTCACGAGATGGTTCACAAGTATGTACTAGGCTTTAGGGAGATTTTTCTTGACTAACTTTCCAGTAAACTTTCCATTAGAGTAGCCTTAATCGGAACGTCATTTTTTGGCAGCTGGCCAATCAGATTCTATAAACTTGCATAACTTTCATGTCCCTTATGTCGTCTGAACGAAGAAACATAACCTTATATCTATCGCAACGAGCTTCAAATTATTGGCTTTCCTAAATGTTTAGTTGTTTTTGATATATTTATTCGTATTTTTTTTTTCTCATAAACCCAATTTACAACGTCCCTCAATTTGAATTTGATATCCGGCGCTTTTTAAATACACCCGGAAGTGCATTTGGGGAACCAACTTATTTCAGAATTCTTGAATTCTTCTTGTCTTTCTCAAAAATGCTTTGAATGCACTCCGTTTAAAATACAAAAACAAAATTAAACATCAAACTGACACCACCCAAAAGTGAAGCCACAAGCAAGATCTATAAACAACAGAAAAAACGAGAGCAGAACATTTATTATATTTATGTTTAGGTTTTTCCCCCAAAAGTAGGACAAACTCTGTTGTGCATCGTGATTGTATTCATTTAGTGACCTTTCTCAATAAAAAGACTGCATTCCAACGTTACGTGTGTTTTTCTTTTCTATTTTTCTGTCCGGGCGGGCGGCTAACTTTTATTTTTTTATTTTTCTAGTTAATAAACAAAATTAAAAATTATGTCCGATCAAAATTCAGCTCCACTCTCGGCATCCTCAGCTGCTTCCAATTCAACAAAAAACAAAACATTTACATGTGAGGTGCATGCGAAAAATATCTCCAAGAGGCTAAAGAATTTCTACGATGAAAAGGAATTTTTCGATATAGTTCTCATCGCCGGAATCGACAATTTCCGGACTCGAGCCCATCGGATTGTTCTCTCTGCATCGAGTGACTACTTTTTGGCCATGTTTAGGAGCAATCTCAAGGAGTCGGAATCCGATGAGATACAACTCGAGTCCTTGGATGGGCCAACTATGAAGCTTATCCTGGGATTTATGTACTCCGCCTCGATTGACTTGAGTTCGGATAATGTCGAGAACGTCCTGAGAGCTGCTGACTTCTTTCAAATGGAGACTCTCATTGCAGCGTGTTGTGACTTCATGGGTGAGCAGTTGGATGCGTGCAATTGTTTGGGTGTTGCATTGTTCGCCGAACAACATAACTATACAGGACTCTCGGAGAAAGCTTTTGCATTTGTGTCCACATACTTCGAAAGGGTGACCACTGAAATGGAGTTCTATCAATTGAGTGACGAGCAGGTTAGCCAATTTCTATCTAGTGACAATCTATGTGTAGCATCAGAGGAGAAGGTATTCCTAAGTCTTGTGGCATGGGTTGACCATGACAAGGCAAATCGGGAGCAACTTTTGTTCAGTCTTCTGCCACACATTCGTTTTACGTTTCTTAAGCCGAAATTCATCATCGAAAATAGTGATTCAGTGTGTCAGACAATCGAGTGCAACGAACTTATAAGATCCTGGCTCAAGTGGCATTTGTCGCCCGAGTCACGATCTCTCTTTCCTACCGATTATTCCGCCCCAAGAAAATCACTCATCGATTTGGTGCTCTTGAGTGGTTATGAGACAGACGAATTTGAATTCCAGACGTTTAATTTGGCTCTAAACCAATGGTCCCGAGCGGATTGGCCTCGTCCACCTAAATTGATAGCTGGGTGTGGGGCAATAATTGTGAATAAGAAACTAATTTTGGCGGGAGGAGAAATCGATGGCCATCCAGCAGATGGAGTTGATTGTTTGGATTTGCAGACGATGGAATGGAGTGAGATGCCTAAAATGAACGAACCACGTCGTTGGCCGGATATGTGCGTCATCAATGGACAATTATACGTTGTCGGAGGTACCCAGTGGTGTTCGATGGAGCGGTATAACTTTGCCACCCGTCAATGGGAAGATTTGGCGCCATTGCCTATAACATCAGACACTGGACTGGAAATCGCCACTCTAAACGGTCTGTTGTATGTCGCGATGAGTGGAAATTGTCGTTTGCATTGCTATGATCCAACAACCGATGAGTGGACTCTGAAAGCTTCAAAGTATGTGAAGTTGAAAAACATTGGTATGACAGCTGTTAAGGGATACATATATGTTGTTGGAGGACTGTATCATGAGGAGAAGACAGCTCTAGTCGAGCGCTATGACCCAACAACCAATACCTGGACAGTGGGTAGTTCGTTGCGACTAGAGCGGTCGCATATAAAATGTGCAGCTTTTAATGACCGACTAATTGCCTGCGGAGGATTTGATGGGAATGAAGGTTTGAATTTGGTCGAGGAATATAATCCGGATACTAATGAGTGGAAGACTTTGGGTTCAACGTTGCCACATGACTTGTACAATATTCTGATGGTTATGTAAAGGATTTTTGTATGGTAGTTACTCAGAGAGAACTTTTACTTTATGTTTGCTTCCGGTCGAATATTTTTTCATTTGAAAAATTAGATATCTAAATGCTTCACAAAAGAAAGTTCTTAAAACGGTTGGGTATGTAAATAAGTTTACGTAGTTTTTAATTGAGTTCGTGTAAATATAAAAAAAATAAAAGAGAACTCCGAAAGCTCTAACATTACGCTTAAAAATTATTTTGATATGTTTTTTATTTAATTGCATTTTCTTTTTGATTGTCGTTTGATTTCAAACTGTTCTTTTTAGGATCATGATAAATTCAAAAAAATTTGATTTCCAAATTCAATATAAAATTTTATAAGGCTGGCATTGTCGAAAAAGGATACCGGTTTTTATTGGATAAAATATTTGACATTCTTGTCCTTCAGATTTTCGTGAGCTCTTAAAATGTTGGATTTTTGGGAACTTTGGTTTTCTGCATTTTGAATTTTTGGGATTTTCAATGCTAAGGATTTTGATGCTGGGATTTAATGTTATATTAAATATTCTATTTTCAGTCACAACTTCCGTACATAGTGCTCCTTGAGTTTCGGAGGAATGCGATACAAATTTAAATTTTCATAATTTCGGGACTTCTTCCAGGGACCGTGCATCGTTCCTCGCGTTTATGTTTATGTGCAAAATTAATACGTATTGGGTTTTCCATGGGTAAAATTAATCTATTTATTCTTGTTTAGATCTGTCAAAACAGATCCATGGGTAAAAATAAATTGATTTATTTTTGATTTAAGATAAAATCTGGGGATCTCTATTTTTAGGCAAATTTGCCCTCATTCGAATACTAATTCAATTAAAAAAACTGCTTAGCTGGAAATAGGCTATGGAAGGAAACAAATGTTTAAATTTTATTGACATTTCTATCTTATCAAAAATCTTTTTGAATCCTTCCACAATTTAATCATCCAATTCTTTTTGAGGTATCAAATATTTTTTTTTAAATATTATTATCTTTAACTAATTTTCAACTTGCCACTTTTTCCAAACGTATTTTACTAAATTAAGGCCTTAGCATGCCCTTTAATTTGGAATTATTCAATTTTAAAATGGGCTCCCAAGCCACAAAAATTATGTCTCGAAATATTATGTGTGAAAGAAAACGTCAAGTACTCGGTTTTAATTTTTTTCAACTTGTTGACTTAAAGTTTAAAATGTATCATATGGGGTTTTCCATTGGTAAATTCAGATGTCCATAAAAAATTGATTTTTTTTTTGTCGTGACGAATGGAATATGTTTGGGTGCACTTCATGCAGTAGAGCGGTCTTATTTCCAGGTAAAGCCTAGTACATACTTCCTCGTGAAGTGAACGTTCGCCAGTGGAGAAAGTGAACTTTTGACATTGCTCACTGGTACACACTTGTGAGTACACGTTGTGAACATTTGAAACTAAATGTCAAAGCTTCACCAACAGTTCCCGTACATTTTGCACGTGAATTGCCCGTGAACGAAAACTCTCCACTTTGTTCTCCACTCAGCTTCACGAGCAAGTTCACGGGTGAACCAAAAACTGAAATTTGTATGGGTTCACGAGATGGTTCACAAGTATGTACTAGGCTTAAGCATTTTCATATAAGTGAATTAGTATTAGTGCAAATAGGAATAAATCTGCTGAAATATCTTAAATCAAGAATAAATCAATTTGTTTTGTCTTATGGAATGCAAAAACACATCTAGATAAAAATTAATTGATTTATTTTACCCATGGAAAACCTGATTACAAAATACATTCTCTATATAGTTAATTTATTATGAACAATTATCTGACCTAATACTTAAGCAGGTTTTTTATTTTCCACTTAAGAAGTGCGTTATTTAGCCACAATCTCATGCATCAAAAACTTCTACGTATTTTTAAGGCAGATGCTTGCATAATTTAAATCAATTCATTGGAACATTATAATTACAAAAGCTATTAGTTCGACCCTAGACGTTTAAAAATAGAAGACGTCACAGCAAACACGCTGCATATCCGTCATTTTGAAATAAGCCTCTTTAAAAAATAATGTCTAATAATATCGTATTTCTGTAATTTTGATTTATGTTCCGGTACTTCTAAAAATTTCTAGAAGCTTATTTTTCTCAGATCTACCTCATAATTATTTGAATAACGAAAAATAACTTCTTGGTGTGAAATGGGTCTAATGTTGAATGGATGCAAACTGATCTTCATAATCAATCAAAAGAATTGTCAAAATTTGAACGCTGCTGCAGCTGTCTGTTTTGACATTTCGTTTTGAGATTGAATTTGGTTTGGTAATGTTGTTTGTTGATGAAAAATTGAAAATCAAAATATTAACAAAAATTAATGGAAGAAGTTGATTTAAAAAATTTCCAAGTAGTAAAAAATGAAGAGGGAGTTGTATTCATTGACAAGACAAACGTTATGCTTCAAAATGCTTCAAGTAAGTAAAAATCAGCTGAACCCCTATCCACAGCTTTCCAACTCTTCTTATTTTTGTATTGTAGCTGGAGAAGTTTTAACGACATCCTTTGATAATGTATCTTCATTCTATGGTCTAGACAGTCATTCATCGGATGCACCAATGGCACCTGGTGAAGACGATAACTACCAAGAGTATTCACCAGAAGCCAGTTTAAAAGAATCCCCAGAAGATAGTTTCGATGATGAAGCGATGCCAGAAGATACACCAAGTAAGAAGCACATCATTCTGTTAGTCAAACACTTTTTTATCAAATCTGTATTTAAGGTGCAGTTTCATCTCGACCTCCAATCAAATGGGGACATGAAGAGACTAAATTTCTGCTCCAACTCTACTCAAAACTGATAACTTGTGTGGGCCCAGATAAAAAGTTTCGCACAAAGAAACTAATGTGGGCTCACTTAGCAACGCTAATTCAACGGAAGTTTAAGATCTCCCCCAATGCCACACAAGTTGAAACTCGCTACAAATGTGTGTCGAAACGTACAAAAAAGCCAAATTTGATGATTCCCATCGACAAAAATGTTCGCAAAGAAATTGCCTATAGCAACGAAAGGTTCGCCAAATGCGATCAAGAGGATCCCATTGGGATAGAAACTGTGATGTCGCAGGGCAGAATTTTCATGCTACCTCGGGAGCCGGTAGTCAGTTTGCCACCGCCTGCTCCCTCCACTTTATTGAAAATGATCCCAGAACCTCCGGAACAAGATGAACAAGATATCCTAGAAGGGGACAATACACAAAATCCAGTTCGTAGGAATAGAAAACCACCTCAAGTTGTGATGTTTGAAAAATATCTACAACAAAAAGCGGAGTTTTATGAAAGACGAGAAGCCAAAACCGACGAAAGAGCCCGAAAAAAAGCTGAGCGGGAGAAGGAAAAAGAAAGACACAAACAACAAAGAGAAAAGGAGAAGATTGAACGAGAAAAAGAGAAGGAACTGATGAAGCAACAGAGGCATTTAGAAAAAATGAAGCTTCTCAGAGAAATACTGAATAAAAGCTTTAAAAAATAATTTGTTTGATTTTTAGTTAATTTTATTCAAAGACCTTGTGTTATCTCATATCGTTTCATTTGTCCATTATGAAGGGACATGCTTTCCAATATAGATGGCTCCTCCTCTTTCACAAAAACTGCTTCTTTTTGATCCTCATTTGCAATAGTTGTTGCTTTGTTTTCTTGGATCCAAATGTCTCCTTTTTCTATACAAATATTATGCAGAACACAACATCCAAGGACAAACTTCGACATTCGTGATACAGTGAAGAAATCTAAGTGTGTCAACTGTCTGAACCGTTCCTTTAGCAGTCCAAAAGTATTATCAATTGTCTGAAAGGTTTGTGAATGTTTCTTGTTAAATTTTTCTTGCTGAATACTTAGATGATCATATCCATCTCGATAGGGGTTAAGCAAATACTCCCTCAAGGGATAAGCATTATCACCTAGCAGATGGTATTTTTTACCACAAATTTTTGGCAAGTCCTTTGATATATTAGACATTTGGAAAACTTGATAGTCGTGAATTTTACTCGAAGCTCCAACATAGACATCTAGAAACTTTTTATCTGCATCGCATATGGCTTGAAGAGTGATTGAAAGTTGACCGGCGCTGTTCTCATAAATTGAACGATCTTTTTTCGCTGGATTTCTAATGCACACTGAACAGCAATCGATGCAGCCTAAAACGTTTGGAAGTCCTGCAATCTGTATTGAAGTTATTTATTGAAGACATTTGCAAAGAAAGTAGGTATGGGCTACAAGAAATAATCATTACCTGAGCAAATGCTTTACTTTTTTCATCTTTCTCTGAATTACTTGATGGCATTCGAATGTGTTGTTTTGACAAGTCGAACAGAAATTCTAAAAAGGCCGTTTGATGTCTATAGGCACTTGAGAGTGATACATTAAATAATTGTGCAACTTCCCGGTATGTATTTTTGTTTGCAGCAAACCTTCAAAACAGAGTGTTTCCCTTATACTTATAAATTAAACGGAAAAACTTGGACTTACCACAAAAATGATAGACACTGAGACTCAGCAGTCGACTCCTTTCTACCGCCACATTTAACTTTTCGTCGGTAGTGTTTTGAATTGCAATACTGTTGAGTTAAAGTCGAGGCAGTTTGTCTTGAAACTCTAAAATATTTATGAAACTGTGAGAATAAAAGAATAATTTAATTATGTCCATAGTATATATCCAAAGCTCTGAAAAGACCTCCTCATCTGAATAATTTCCAACAACATCTCTAACAAAATTTTTAACCGATTGTCTCTCAAATGAGTAGTATAATTTTTGAAGTTCAAAGAAGTCTTCATCGGAGAATGTGTCCATGAAACTTTGTTCGGAGGAAAATGATGAAGAAGACGATGATGATGAGGATGAAGATGTGGATGATGAGGACGACGAGGATGACGATGACATCAGTTCATTAATAAGAAGGAAGTCCACTTCCATTATAATAATTTACTAATTTAATTCTTAATGTTTAAATTTGTTTAATAAGCAAAACCTGAAGTTTGTTTACTTTGCCACCAATAATATTGGAGATGAATTATATAGATAGATAATTGAAACTTCAACTGCCAGTTTTTGTTTGTTGACAAACTACTTAACAGCTGATGCAATAAACAAGCAAACACATCTCATCGTTTTTCACCACGGCGGATGTGGGATAATTTTGCCGGTAATATTTAAAAATTGTCAGTTATTTTTTAAATCTCACGAAAAAGGATACAAATATTGAATTTTAAAGAATTTACTGATGAATACAATGCGAAAAGTTAAAGGACGGTCATACTCTTCGGTAATGCTGTAGTCCAGATTGAGCAATTGTTGATACATTCCATAATAGAACTTTAACCATTTCCGGCGGCTACTATAGTTACAGTTGGTTTGGAGGAGTGTCATTTTACACACTGTTTATTTTTGGTCTAATTAAATAAGAAAAATGATAAAATGGGAAATCTTTTATAGTTTTCCGGAACGTTTTTGTAACGTTCACCAAAATTAGTAAAACAAAATTTAAATGAAAGGAAAATGGGCAAATATATCTGGGACTTGATCTTCCTAGTTGGTTTTGATGGTCATCATTCAATCCGACTCCAAAATTACTTTGCTACCTAAGGTTCTAAAGATTTTAGCTTATAAATACATACAGTTGCGGTCCAAAAAATTGCACAACGATGTAATTTGTTACATTTTCAACGAATAATATAAATGTTGTACACTTTTAATCACCATTACTAATACTACCGTTCTATTGTTGTTTGAAAATATTCTCTTTTCGAGTATTTTCCATTAACAAAAAAAAGGCAGATTTGATTTAAGTAGTTTTATTTTGTTAAATTAAAGCAGTCAAAATAATAGCACTGATGAGAGTACTCCTTTTATTTGGGTCGTGAAAAACATTGTACGCATGAAGATAGAAAAACCATTAAAAATATGATATCCAATGGGAAAACTTATTCGGAAATGAGGCAAATCCTCGGGTGTTCAAATAAAAACATCCGCAATGCCTTAAGATTTACTGTAAAATCGGAAACACGTGGGCGGAAGCGAGCAATGTCCTCGCTAATGGTGAAGCGATTGATTCGACAGAGCAAAAAGGAACCGTTTTTACCAGCTACGGAGCTGAAAGTCGTGTTGAATGTGACAGCAAGTGTAGAAACAGTGCGCAGGTGATTAATTGATACCGGTGTATATGCCCGCAGTCCAAGATAGGTACCTGTCCTGACAAAAAAACATGTGACCAAACGGATGCAATTCACCCAGCCCATGTAGAATGGCCCATAACGAAGTGGAGGAATGTTCTATGGATAGATGAGACCAAAATTGTTTTGTTTGGTGGAAAAGGATCGCGGTCATACGTGAGAAGGCCCCAACATGCTGAATTCAACCCAAAATATACGACAAAAACAATCTAACTTGGCGGATCTAGCATTATGATATGGGGCTGTTTCTACTACGGTGTTGGTCCTTTATACTGTATAAATGGTATAATGAATCAGCACCTGAATGTAAAAATACTTTATGAAGAGATGTTGCCCTATGCGTCTGAAGATATGCCTGCAAATTGGACAAAAATTAGTTTCGGGATAACCGTGTGGAAGTTATGGAGTGGCCTGCACAGTCTCCAAACTTGAACCCAATTGAAAATCTTTGGGCTGACGTAAAGACGGAAGTGTCTCGGTGCAGGCCAAGCAATAATAATGAACTTTGTGCTGCTGTCAACACTTTCTGGAAATCGATTCCTGTTGAAGAGGCCTTGTACTGCAGTCATTGCAAATAAAGGAAACTCAACCAAATATTAATTATGACTAATTTTAAAACAGATTAAAAATAAATATTAAATATTATAAGAAATAAACATTTTTTTTTATTTTCAACGATGTTTTTATGATGCGACGTTATTTTTTTGACTGGCAAAATTTAAAAATGCTTTGGAAAGTTACGAAATGGACTGCATTTTATTTTCATTTTCTGTATAATTATTTAAAGAACTGATGAGGTTATTAGTCTAACAGTATATTATCATATAACTTCTATTAATTAAGTTTTTCTGCCCCATAAACTTTTTGATGCGTTGTAGTGCAAAACTTATTTTTCAAAACCATGAAAGAATCAAATTCAAGGTTTCACATCTTTGTCACATGAAGACTCAGAAGTCATAACTAATCAGAATTTCAAAAAATTAATTAAATTAGAGCAGTTATGAAGTGGACTACAAATTCTTTACCAGGCATCCTGAATAAGATTTTCAAAACGATTTTAAATTTTAATTCAAAAGATGACAGCTTCAAAAATTCTCAGGTGCCCCCAATAGTGGTATATTCAAAATGAAAAACCTAATTTGAAATCTCTTTACTTGTCATTGCATTTTAAATGGAGTATATTTAGAAAATCGGACGCAATTTGTTTATAAATTAGAGAACAAGATTCGAATTCAGGACAACAAATTCGTTAGAAAAAGCATTGTATAAGACGAATTTTGTTAACTAGTTAACCTCTTGATATTAAACTGATTTTTTAAACGGACAATTAACAGAAACAATAATTTATTGAAGTCCCACCATGATATGAAGACAGTTCAAACTGGTGCTTACATAGAACTATTTACGGTTTTAAAGAAGCAACAAGGTAGGGGTTTTTTTGCATCGGTAAAATAAATCAATTTATTTTTGATTTAAATCTGTCAAAGCACAAATTTTCCCTGTTTTAGGATTTCACGAGGCAAAACAAATTGATTTATCTTTTATTTCAGATCAAATCTGCAGATCTGTATTTTTTGGCAATAATACTTTTCAATAATACTAAACAAAAAATAATGTTTAAATCAAAATATGACAGCTATACCTCACTTGTTAACACATTTAGAAAGTTACACTTAACAATGATAGTTAAGCAAAATAATTGCAATCGTGTTTCATACACCACCAAAAAAAATCAATTTTTGAAGGAAATCTGAATTTATCCATGGAAAACGCCATTACATTTCCCTAAAGAATTGATTGTTTTTCAGTGCGCATGGAACACGATTGGATTTGTTCTTTTTCTTTTTGTTATTGTAACTTCGTGGTAAATATGCCGAATTCAAATCTTCAGATCTGATCTTGTATAAAAAAATGATTCAGATTAATTTATTTTGTGTCACAAATCTCCTTGAAATCTCACAGATTTATACTACGTTTCCACCGGGCACTAAACCGAGATTTAGCTAGATTTGTCACAAATCTCCTTGAAATCTCACAGATTTACAATAGAAATTTTAATCTCTTCCTAATGAAGATTCAAATAAAACTCATTGAAATCTACTTGGAAACATTAGTTTGTCAAATCAAACAAACTTTTGTTTCGGAGAATAATTGTTGAACCGACAATAAACAATAAACAACTCAAAAACGAAAACGAAAGTAATCAGAAACGAAATAAAATGTAAGGATACAAAATTAATAAATACATAGGTACAAGAATAAAATAAAACTAAGTACGATTGGTTGTTATGACAACGTCAAATTAATCTCCTTTTCTTTGGTGGAAACACTTCATGATTTATTTTAAATCATTTGCCTTAAATCTCGGATTATTTTTTGGTGGAAACGTACTATTACCCATTAAAAACCCCTTTTGAATACCATAAATCTAGAGTTTTAGAAGAACTGGTAATTTTACCAAATAACCAATAAAATAATCTTTAATTTTGAATTAATTTAAGAAAACCGATGGACAATATGTCACAAACTAAATTTTGGACAGAATTCCTTCTGTCGGAAAGGAAGATAAAAGAAACTAAAAATAAATTCGTTTAACAAACATAATAAAGTGTTATCTCGGATTGTCCAACATCACCGACATTTTGAACGTACATGGTGCTCAAAAATTTCCCTCGAAATACTGACATCTTAGCAAAAAAAGGTGCTACAACTTTACTAGTAGAAACTAACTGTTAGCAAAAGTTAGTTGCCTGGGCCCATAACCTGTATGGAAAAGTTATGTTATTTTAAGTTACATAAGTTATGGTAGGCATAAATATTACTTTGAAATTGTAACCAAAAGCGTTTTAAAGTTTAAGAAAAATGAATGCTTATTAGGTCCATAACATCGTTGGGAATACAGAAATATCCAGTTGTAGGTTAATTAATATTCATAAGGAAAGTCTTGGCCACATATTGACTTAATGTGAAGTACACTACACATGCACCAAAAGAGAAAACACTTTACAAGGTAATGGAAGGGTTTCATTAAGTTTTAAAACAAGGCACAACAGATCTTATAAAAATCTTATTTATTCATTCGTTACTTCTTTAAGTTGGCGCTACAGTCCTGTGTGAACTAGGGCCTTATCCAACAAACTCCTCCATCTTGCTCGGTCCCTAGGTAGATGTCTCCAGTTTCGCGCTCCAAGTTGGGTGATCCGCGCCACCTGATCCGCGGTCTTTCTCTACTGCGCTGTCCTGTGGGTGTGGATTCGAAGACTTTCCGGGCCGGAGCATTGGTTTCCATGCGCTCTTCGTGACCCAGCCATCTTAGTCGTTGGACTTTTACCCTTCTGGCTAAGTCTACGTCGCTGTACAGCCCGAACAGCTCGTCGTTCCACCTTCTCCTCCACTCCCCTTCGATGCATACGGGACCGTAGATCACACGAAGAACTTTTCTCTCAAAGCGACCCAATGTGCTTTCATCCGCTTTTGTCATGGTCCATGCTTCTGCACCGTATAGCAGGACGGGGATGATAAGGGTCTTATGTAGCAACACTTTGGTCCCTCGAGAGAGGACTTTACCACTCAATTGCTTTTTTAGTCCAAAGAAACAGAGGTTAGCAAGAGTTATTCTGCGTTTGATCTCAGCGCTGGTGTTGTTTTCTGCGTTTACAGCGGAGCCTAGGTAGACGAAGTCCTTGACTACCTCAAAGTTACGTCTGTCGATTGTGACGTTTTGACCAAGACGTCGGTGTTGTATGTCCTTTCTAGACGACAGCATGTACTTTGTTTTGCCCTCATTAACCCTTAAACCCATTTTTGTCGCCTCTGCCTCAATACTCACAAAAGCCCCATTGACATCACGCTGAGTTCTTCCGATTGTGTCAATGTCATCAGAATATGCCAGTAATTGGACAGACTTTTAAAAGAAAGTGCCTCTAGTGTTGACGTGTGAGCTCTGCACTATTTAAAAAAAAGCACGATGTTAAAAAAATCGCATGACAGCGCATCACCTTGTCTAAAAACCTTTTTTGACATCGAAAGGTTCTGTTAAGTTGTTTCCAACCTTTATGGAGCAGCGTGAATTCTCCATGGTCAACCTGCACAAACGGACGAGTTTGGCGGGGATGCCAAAACTAGACATGGCTCTATACAGCTCGTCCCTGTAGATGCTGTCATATGCGGCCTTGAAATCGATGAAATGATGGTGGGTGTCGATTTGGTGTTCTTGGGTTTTTACCAGGATCTGCCGTAATGTGAATATTTAATAGACTGTAGACTTTCCTGGTCTAAAACCACACTGATAAGGACCTATCAGGTTGTTGACGATGGGCCTTAGAAGTTCACATATTACGGCAGAAAAGATTTCATAGGCAATGTTAAGTAGACTGATTCCTCTATAGTTTGTGCAGTTTAGAGGGTCTCCTTTTTTCAGGATCGGCCAAACAATACTGAGGTTCCATTCATCGGGCATGCTTTCTTCCGACCATATGTTACAGATAAGTTGGTGCATGCTCCTAACCAACTTATCTCCAGCTGCTAGAGCTCGGTATTCAAGCCATCTTCTCCAGTGGCTTTATTAGACTTCAGCTTAGATATGGCAATTTTTACTTCGTCTAAGTCGGGAGGACGGAATTGTTGGCTTTCGTCGTCTATGTTGAATGGATCATCCTGCCTGACAGCGGAATTCAGTTCGTCATCGCCGTTACACAGCCTGCAGAAGTAGTCCTTCCATATCTTCAGCATTGACTGCGGTTCCACTATGATGTTTCCACTTTCGTCTTTGCAGCCTTCGGTTGTAGGTTTATGTACCTGTGAATTTCGGTGCACCTGTTCATAAAACTTTCGAATTTCATTCCTGCTTTTAAACCTCTCAACATGTTCGGCAAAAAGAGAACAACCATCGAAGTTGGTTATCTCGTTTAGTTTTTCTCTCTCTGGTTTAGCATGTAGGCCGAAAGAGAGCGAACCCATTAAGTCGGGACTCTAGATAATATATTTCCTCTATGAAGAAACTACTCACCTTCTTTAATTGTTCAGTACTAAACCGTTCTACATTCTTTTTCTATTCAAGTACATCCCTTGACTTCAATTTTACTCCGATATTATGAAATCCTTTCCATTTCAATAAAAGTACTTTAATTTTATTTTACGTGATTTTATATTTATTTCGAATGATATTGGTTATTAAAAAGTACAACAATACAAATCGGCGGCGGCTGCGGCTTCCTCTTAAAACAAATAAATAATCCTACTTGCGACTTTGCTATGAAAATGATTACAATTTACAAAAGAATAACATAAGAAATAAGAAATGTTTGAATGAAAGAAAAGAAAATTAGAATCAAATATATCACTTTTTAAGGAAAAATTGCAAATTGCAATTATTTGATTTTGTTGCAATTTTATAATATTGTCTATTTTTGTGAGTGTTTTGTGGAAGGTCTTTTGTGTCTAACTGAAGAAATAAACTGAATTTAATACATTATTCAAATCGAAGTCTCCTTTTTTGGGTAGCTGTCGCAAAGCTCTATTTAAGTTTCTTTTCGCCATATCTTCGGAAGAACCAGTTTTGCCAATCTCTCTGAAAATTGTCAAATAAAAAAAAACCACAATGAAGAAACCATATTTTTATGTAAGAAAAGAATAACTTACGATTCACTAAAACTAAACTTCTCTTGAAGGAATTTGGACAAATCTTCAAGAATTGGCTGTGAATGAAGGGCCACGAATTGTTCACGGCAGATCTGCAAAGGAGAACCATCAGAGAGTGAAAATTTCCTCAAATTATACTAAAGACATACCTTGTTCATATCAGGTACTGTGCACGCGTGTGTCCAGAAACAATCATGCACCGAAATAAATGTCAGCCCCTTGCGTTCGCAGTGTAAAGAAGTTAGCATCATATGGCTGGAGTCGAGGGAGTGAATGAAATTAGGAGGGAAGGCATTTTTCTGTTTCATAATATTCGGTTTCTCGTACATGTCCATTGACATGGTCGACGAAACACTCTGACTCTTGGGGACGTTTTTGTGGTCCATGCGATTGTAATGCTGCACAACTGGCAACCCCAGAGGAGTCACCCATTCGACGTTCTGATTACAAACACCCGATATCAGTCGTGAGCACTCTGTGAACCAGTCTTGAATTTCTTTGGTCGACGTGAACATCTCCCGAAGACTTTCGAATGTCTTTGTTGTGAGATAAGTCGACGCTGGCCACACCCATTCGCTGGGGAAGTTATCGATGTCTTTGAGTTGACGTGCGATTTGGAGACGAGCTCCATAGCGCGTCACTCCATAGACTGTGGTCATAACGGTTTGTTTGATTACCTTGCGACGGACGAAACCGTCCAGCACCTGAGCCACATGCAGTCCATTGTCAGAGTCGGTCTTTCGCATTTTCTCCACCAACGACGCCACAGCACTGTATACATCTTGCGGAATCGAGGAGGGAGTCAAATTCACACTTATCGCTCCTGCGTTGTCACGCCCCAAAGCGGCATAGTGCTGCAAACCATTGCAAGAGCCATCCTGATGAATCGGGAATCGACTCATGTATTCTTAAAAGACACAACAGAAAATCGTTTTAAAATGTGAAAAATGGGAACAAGCAAGTTAAAATAAAACCTACTGGCAGGATCTGGACAGCGATAGACTTTAGCGATTTCCTGACAACACGAAAGCGTCTGCCATGGTTCATCGGATTTCGCCCACCACATACGCCCGGTTAGAGGGTTATCGGCAGAATCTAGGATATCGTCCATCACTTCCTCGGCATAGAGCAGTCTCTCCCGCACCGAGTCACGTTTCTTCATTCCAGTCAAGTTAATGCAGTGTAACTTCAACCAACTGAAGCCATCCTCACCCATTGGCTGAGCCTGATCAAAAATCAACATCGATCGAGCTAAATCCGAACCAAGATGATTCAAATGTGGAGGAAGTGGATAGACACGACCTCGGAAGTCCATGTTATGTGGCAGCCAGAATACTTTATCCCGATACTAAACAGAAAAAATATGTATATGACTTTTCTGGACACTTAGAGGAGTCTCAAACTTACATGATTAGCCAAAGACAAGCGGTAGAGCAAGTCGCACCACAAACTGTACATCTCACTCTGCTTCCGACGATGCAGCATCTTGTCCTTGAAAAGCTTTGCTCTCTCGGCATTCGAAAGTCCCGAATCACGATCTGGGACTTTGGGTAAGGATGGCAGGGAATTTGGAGGCTTGGCAACATCCAATTTGTCATTTCCACCGTTTTGGAAAACTTCAATTATGACATCAAGGATCTGAGAATTACAAAAAATGTTTAAATCAAGGTATTTTTTGTGTGACTCAGGAAAAACTTACATCTGTATTAACTCTCCACGGAATACTAGCTAATTGATTGAGGGAATCTAATGCTGGATAGAGATCTTGAGGATTCGCGTCTTTAATCCTCTGCAATTGTTGCACAGCCTGGGGGTAAATTGATGTTGAAAAAACTCACATTTCAACACACTTAAAAAAACCAGATTCTTACCTGATGAGGAAGTCGAATTAGCTCTGATTTGTTAAGAAGATATCCACCATTGTGTGGAGTACTCCAAGGCTGTGGAGGGCATAGCATCGGCACGAGATTCGAATCGAATGTCAAAGTTTGTTGCCGCGAAGCTCTAAGAAGTCTACAGAGGCAAAGAAAGAAGTAGAGGCACTCCATTCGAGTTTATGTGTGAAAAATTATGTATTACCTCGCCAGAACAGGATGTGGCTTCACCTCCTCCTTCATCAATCTTCCTTGATTCCTGAAGAGCGTATAAAAAGCAGGCATCAAGTTAGTTTGCTTGTTTTTGGTATTCGCCCTCAAGATGAACGAATCAATTTTGATGTCTCTCATCAGGATGTTATAGAGGAACCGTCCAACTCCAGCTAGAACATTCTTAGGCCATGGCACATCAATGATATCCATACTGGGACCTGTGGCTCGATTTTCATGTACCAAACGTTGCCAAATTTGTCGTGGGTTATCATTGGTCACACCCTCTTCCCATTTATCGCAATAGCTTGTGTAGATTTCGCCAACTTTCTCCAAGATTCCATTTCGTTTTTGTTGTTCGATTTGATACCTAAAAATATGGATAAAAAACTTGCCCAGAAGTTAGAAGAAAGAATCAACAAACCTCTGTTGAACTTTCATTCCAAGATTCTTATATAACTGCCCCACAGTTGGACTGTAGGTCTCTGAGCCTTCAGCAAGCATTCGAATCTCCTTCAGAAGGATATCCACATACTGTCCACTATCGAGAATCTTCAAATAAGTGTAGTAGGTCATATTTCCATGGGAATTGTAACGAATTTGTGCCCGGAGGGTATTCAAATCCCGCTTGACTGCTGCGTCGATTTGAGACTTCCAGAGGGTGTAGAGTTCTTCCATTTTCTTACGCTGATTGAAAAGATAATAATACATAACAAAATTCGCTTTTTGAAGAATTAAAAACTTACACAAAAATCAGCATTAGCAAATTCTTTGGTGTTTTCAATGCTTTTTATGGTCAGCGAGCCTTCAAGTTCGATTTTCAATTGATCCCTGGCCATTTGTTGAAGTTGTTCTCTTGTGAATCCTTCCTTTGATCTCATGATGGGACTCCTGGTAGTTGATTCCTCATTTCCGTGTTGATTCAGTTCGTTTAGGAGGACATTGTTGTAGTCATAATTTGGAGGAGTGTATTGGGGCACAAAATCAGGTTCAATTCGTCGAATGGCATCCAGCGCAATCTCCTTTCGATCGAACTCAAATTTACTCTTATCCATAATGGAGTTTATTGATATTCCCTGAAAGTTGTCATATGAATAAATCATCACTTATGAGGCTTAGAAACACACTGCCTTACCATTTTCTCAGCTTTTGTGATGTATTTTTGAATGAGTCTCAAATTGTGATCCGATTCTTCCGCACGACCGAGGCATTCAAAAATAGCTGCAAAAGTCTGTTCATTGAAAGGAATTCCGTCCTCTTTGAGGACAGCAATAATATCCTTGAATCTATCGAAGCTTCCCTTCTCGGCGTAACCATGCAACAGAATATTGTAGAGGTCGATGGGAAAGTTTGTTGAATCTTTCCTCTTTTTAGCTCTCTGCCGATAGGATAGGATCGTTGTCATACCTCGATTAACCAATCCCGAAGAAACACAAGCCTTTAGGTAGGAATTCAAATTTATTACTAAAGCCTGCTCTCGAGCTATGCGCTCTTGGTCTTCGTTTATGTGATACTTCGATTTGTAAGTCGACTGTTTTAATTTTGCTTCCAAAATATGTTTCTTTGGGGTGTGATTTTGATGATTTGCGGGAATATACGGTTCAATGGGTTGAGCAATGTCAACTATGTCAGGAATTCCTTCCTCAATGAAACTACAAAGGGGATACAGAAAAGATAAATCTAAAGAAAAGAGAAGAATGAAAAAAATGTCCTTACAGTCCTTCAGGGTCGTGTGCTTCGTGTCCCATGGCTTCGACGTATTCTCGGAAATTATTGAAGCTTGTTGTTATGTTTTTGATGTCTTCAGGTTGGGCGATTCGCTTGGCATGTTTGCCGAGGAAAATCAGCGGTTTCTCGTCAAAAACCGCAGGATGGTGAATTGAGTTGTTGAGGACATCCGAGTCGATTTTTTGATATTCCACTGGTTGTTTCAGTGATGATCCTATTGATGTTGACAATGAACTTGTGCTGAATGCAGCGGCGGAACTACGAGCGGCAGCATTGGCTTTGACCTTCGGAGAGGAGCTCTTGGCCATCTTTGCACGTTTTTCAAGGATCTTCTGTTGGGTTTTTGCAATAAATTCTGCCAGTTTTTCGGCCTTTAAACGCTTCAGTTTGGCTTTGCGTTCCATGGGCTTTGAATCAGTCACTGAAATAAGACTGTTTTATAGAATCTTTCACAGAGAATTGTTTTAAAATAGTGATACCTTCAAGGAATTCAACATATTTAGCGAATCTCGGTCTAGATTTTCGCTTTTTCTTCACTGGTTCCTGGCTGCTGGTTGCAGAACTGCTGTGTGTCGATTGATGGCGCTCCAAGGATGGCTGAAGAGAAATCCTCACTAAAAATTAAAAACAAACAAAAGATTTTAAATCCGATTAGAAATTGAGTTTTTAAACACTTTACACTTATCCGATGGCTGCAGAATAATGCTGTCTGATGAAATTGGTAAAAAATTAGGTTGGAGAGTTCGTTGCGCAGCAATTAAATCAAATTTCGGAGCACATTGTCCAACAATTAGCCGAACATTTTGTAATGTTGAACTTTTAACCGAGAGCATTCGATACATTTTTGTTTAAGAAATATGAAAAAGTCACTTTTAAATTAAATAAATTAATTGTTTTTAATGTTTGTATTAATATAAAATAAGTTTTTAATTAACATTTTATTCTTGCATAACGCAGTTTTAATTCTTTTTTATTTTGATCGACAGACCGAACGAATGAACAAGTGAGGCTGGTGAATGAGGATGAGAAAAGGAAAAGAACCAAAACATGTCAGAAAAGTGACATTTCTAGAAGAACGAATCAAGTGAGAAACAGAAGAAAAAAAACATGTGGGAATACTAATAAAAGTGAAGTTGGGTATAGTTTGGAAATTAGGTGTTGTATTCATTCACAATAGAAAGTAATGGTAAAATTATTTTAATTTATTTATTTAATGTTTATTAACTAAAGCGAATTTTCGGACCGTGCCAGTGAAAATTAAAACTTGAAAATACTTAAGTGCCCCATATACATTGGGCAGATTTAGACAACATAAGGGACTTCATTTGCAGTCAACTGCATTCCTCGAACGTACATTTTGAACAAGTCAACTAGTTAGTTTTTCAAGTGTCATAAACTTCAAGCTCAGAACTTAACTTCACTAACTTCTACCTTCAGTTTACCGTACAAGAAATACCAAAAACATTAGTGTCTACAAAACAGTCCTCAGGCAAACTAAAAGTCCTTCCCAATTTGCATTTCATATTGTAAAGAAATATTGCTTATTTCTTTTCCAATTAGACGAGAAACCCTTTTACATACAATTTTAAATGGAATTGGAATCATAGAGGAATTAAGTTAAGTTTAAAAAAACATGATCGATTGTTTTTCTGACACAAGTTGACTTGACTTGACAGTTAGGGAGATTTTTCTTGACTAACTTTAAAGTCAAGTTTCCAATAAAGTTGCCTTAATTGGAAGGCAATTTTTTTTGGCAGCTGGCCAATCAGATGCTATAAACTTGCCCTACTTTCATGTTCCTGAACCTGTCTATTGCAACTTGATTATAAACTGAGTTCTCATCGAGGTTTGTGTTCAAGTACACACTGTACAGACTGAGTTGGAACGCATAACTGCTACTGTCAAAAGAGCAATTCGTGTTGTAGAAACGGTATTATCTTTGTGAGGGGTTTCTGGTTTGGTGCATTTTTAAAGTGAAGAATAATGGAAAAAGACTCGTAAGATTTATAAACCAATTGACTTTTGATGAACTCTTACTTCAAAAAACTTCGTTTATCAAAAGAGAAGACACTTTTATGAAGGACGCAAACGCAATATCGCCAGAAACGCCACTCTTTATAACCCTCAGATACCATTCGTGGCAGAGGATGCTCTTTCAAATTAAAAGAGCACGTAAAAACGTAACGTGTAAAAATGCTTAAAGGAATCACTTGTTATGCTAAAGCCCATTACCTTGCAACTTGAAAAAGCGACGAAGATAGTCTTATTTTGTTGTTTTCGCCACAACTTTTTGAATTCAAAGAATTGACCAGTTTATGAAGCTCTATCGTCCAACGAAGACGTTCTAATAGGTCTGGAACTTACCACATCATCAAAAAATGCTACGACTATCGCCAAAAACATCAACAACAAATTATACTCATACTTAAACTCCAATATATCAAACATTTAATTCAATTTATTAATTTCTTAATAAAAAACAAAACAAAAGTGTAAGTAACAAAAATGTCATTAACAAAATTCTCTGTCTTCAAAAAGATCCGACATGCTGGATATTCGTCTTCATTGTTTTGGGTTCATGAATCCCGAATATTGTTTTCTTTGAGTTCTCAAGGAATTTTGATCTAAAATCAAAAATTTTCTGGGATCAACTTTTAAGCAGTATTCACATGAGCGCGACCAACAAAACGACGAATGAATTACAAAATGTGAGTTTATATAAGTCCAAAGACATATTTCCACACAAATTCTTAAAAAAACGATTGCAATATTGTTTCTAATTGATTTATGATGCATACTTTTACTTTTCAATATCATATAAATAAATGTAAAAATAAATTTATTCGTCGCGAAAAAAATTGTAGTTGATACGAACTGTCAAACTTTATTTGCGTTCCAGGCTATCCACACATCGCAACGAATAAAATAATCCCCCGTACTTAACCCTAAAAAAATCATTCTTGTTTTGGTTTCGGTGGTGAATGGTGTTCGGCTGTCAAAATATGGATAAAAAGGTAAAGAAAATTTGATTGATACTAAAATCCAATTTTCCGATTTGCATTAAATGGATCCACATGAAATCTTTTTCTTGTTTTGTTTATTAACAAGGACACCAATAACTTTTTTAAATACAAATATAGCTACAACCGCATTTTCTCAATCGTTTGTTTTCAAAACAAAATACAATAATGATAAACAACTGTCAAAGTCGAACTTCATTCGCGACAAATTAAAAACTCTCATGTGAAATGCAGTTCAATTCAGTTGAAGGACTTTATACGTTAAACGCTGTCTGATAAAAGCTGACAATAACGTTTCCGGCAATATTTGGCCAGTTTATATTTCAAGATTTTCTTCAATGTTATCATTCAGATTGACAAAGCATAAGAATTATGGCTGAGTCACAAACACGCTTCAGCTTCGGCTTCACCTGACGTTTAAGAGTTCAGCCATAGGAATTCAATCACAATGGAGCTTCGACCTCACGTTTTTTTTTACAGTCGTAAGGAAAAGAACGTAATGTAACGTAATGTGACTCCAAATGTTCAGAAAATTGAACTAGAGCTTCCGTTTGGAGTCACATTACGTTACATTACATTCTTTTCCTTACTATTGTCAAACAAAACGTGAGGTCGAAGCTACATTGTGATAGCATGCATTGAATTCCTATGGCTGAACTCGTAAACGTCAGGCGAAGCCGAAGCTGAAGCGTGTATGTGATTCAGCCATCAATTATTTAAACACTTGCTTTGTATGACAGCTCAACAGTGGTAAAAAAATGTCAACAAACAAAATATTTGCTCTTCGGAGGGATGAAACAATAGAAATGTCACTCAAAGCAACCTCGAAGCAGCCCACTGTAAAGTAGACGAAGCTGAAGCGTGTTTGTGATTCAGCCATTAAGTATAAAAGAAAATTACTTCGCATTCCCTGGTCCCTGGAATATAAATCAAAGGTTTAAAGAGAGATGCCTGTGTGTGTACGTACATATGTAGGTTTGAACGCCAGGAAAGTCTTTTAAGTTCTTTATATCTCAAGAACTGGTGAAAATATTGACTTCAAAAAAATTGTGTATTACAGATAATATTATCAAAATGTGCTGATTTCTTATTTTATTTAATTTAAAAAAAGTAACAAATTTAAGTGACCCCTATTACATCTCGAACCAATAACGCTAGTGACTTCAAATAAATTTTATATTGTACATTGTTGTGTAATACCAAATTGGGATAAATTCGAGAAAAAATCAATTAAAGAATTTTTTGTACGAAGAAATTTAAAATAAAATATTTTTCACCTCGAATAACGTTTAAGGCATCCGAGAAAAATCCGAGAAAGTAGTAACGCTTTTTTTTATTCGAATATCTTGACACATATTTTTGAAATCAGGGATGTTTTATAATATTTTGGTATAAAACTCTTCTGGTTGTACTCGTATATTATAGGAAACAAATTATCAGTGTTTTAGCAATGTATTTGAAAAAGCTTAACATTTTTCTCATATAATTAAAGTTTTGGTTGGAAACATTTAAAGTATTTTTTTAAAGTATTTGAAAATATAAATATTAAAGTTATTATTAATGTAAAGTTTTGCAGAAACCATAAATGAACCATTTAGATTTCTGACTTGCTGAAAAAAACATATGAATGACGCATGACACTATAAAAATAAATTAGGTGGCTCAACAATCCGTTAAAAACTAGGGCATAGTGATTTACAACTCTCAACGTTACCAGTGACCTGCGCGTGTTGTAGAACTGTTGTCAGGGATGAAGGTAACCTACAGTTTTAAGCCAAATCCGAACGGCTAACTTGAGAAAGCACTTTTCACGACAAGAATTACTCTTGGAAGATTTGTCAATTCCTGGCAAGAGGCAGTACCCTTGAAATAACTTTAGATGGTACAGGCAGGAATTGAACCCAAGGCCTCTGGAATGACAGTCTAACGCACTAACCATCATGACACTCTAGTTTTCAACAATTCTGAAATCTTATATAAGTATTTTGACTAATATAAGATTTCAGAATTGTTGAAAGTACTTTTAATGTGCTGTATACAGTGAATCACAAAATTGTTCACGCTTATCATAAACAAAATACAAATTCTCTTTAATTGCTCTCATTTTATTTGTTTTCTTATTTTAAGTTATTACATTTCTTACATAATTTTCTCTTCTAACAGCTTATAACGGTTTTTATTCTCCTCAACTCAAAAGAAAGTTTGACCATATGACTGCACTCGCAATTGCATCGTGATCTATTTTGTGAGTTAGATCGTAAAGACTCCATTTCTTATTTATTGATCTTAATTTAATAAAAAAGGGAAGTAAGAGTTTATTATTATTCCGTGCTTAGTTTTGTTTATTAATGAAGTGAAAATTTTATGTTTTGTTGATTCAGATTTCTTATAATGGGATCGAACAATAAACCAATAAAAATAACCCAAAAAAGCAAGTTAAAGCATTTTTGAAAAAACGAGTATCACACCGGAAAATTGCGGAATTAACGGCTATATCACTAGGCTCAATCAGTAAAATTCGGCAAAACCCAGGAAATTTACCCTGCAAAAACAAAGCTGGGCGAAAGCGAATCTTGTCTTCGGTCGAAGAACGCAAAATTGTTCGAGTTTTAAGAATGAACAAATTTAAAATGCTGTTCAAACCAAGCGAGCTTTTCACCAAAACCAAAGATCCACTGGTTTAAAAGTAAAAGCCAAAGTAAAAAAACCACTTCTAACTAAACGACACCAAAAATTGAGGCTGGAATTTGCAAAAAAATATTCTTCTTGGAAAACGGATGACTGGACGAGATTGGTTTGATCGGATGAGAGCAAAATTAACCGTTTGGGCTCAGATGGAAGAGAATGGGTATGGAAAACACTAGGAGAAAGTTACAACCTCGACACGTTAAACTTACTCTGAAGTTCGCTGGCGGATCCGTTATGATCTGGTGATGTATGATGGCGAGAGGAGTGGGAAGTATACACAATTTTCAAGTGAGAAAATTGAGATTTTTAATTGATTATTTGATTGAATCGCTGTTGAAGCTTCGGACGTTGTCTTCAAGCAAGGCAATGATCTGAAGCATACTGCCAAGATCACCTAAAAATGGTTAACAGACCACGGCTACACAATGTTGACATGGCCACCGCAATCCCCAGATCTTAACCCCATCCAACACTTGTGGGGTGTGTTTAAAAGGTACATTGCAGGAGAAACTGCAAATTTAACAGAACTCTGGCCAAAAATAAAAACAGCGTGGGAAAAATTAAGCCGAGGGATATATAAGAATTTGGCCTAATCGAATACAAGCGCTAATTGATGCTAGAGGGGGAAACACAAAATATCAACTATCCAACGCTTTTGAAAAAGAAAACACTTACAATCGATCAAGCTTTAAACATTTCTTTTTGTTTATATTTGATATTTTGAAATAGAAAATGCAATTATTTAAGTTTATATTAAAATTTCTAATATTTGAAATAAAATATTCATAATAAGAAGTTTTTCATTTACTTTTTCGACTTGAAACAAAATATTTTCATTTTTCATAGAAAAGTGTGATCAATTTTGTGATTCACTGTATATAAATTAAGAGTACAGCAAAGTATCGACATGACAGTAAAATAATGAAACAAGTTAAGGTTTCACCACATTTAATTTTTTCAAGGAGTTCACATTGAAATAATTTAAGGTCACGCTCATTTGGATGTTGTAACGCACTTCCTTTTTTTTCTTAATTTAAAAATGTCTGCCACACTTTCTTGTCTCTTCTTAAATTCTTTAGTTGAAAATCCATGATTTTTAAAAATGATTCTTGTTACCTCCTTATTTCGAAGTTCTTCAAATAGATTTGGCTTATTGATCGAAAATAATTATTTAAAGGGTACCAATCGGAAGTGATCATTTTCAGTGGGGGTCGTATCCCAATATTATTTTAACAATCAAGTTGGAAGGAGATACAATTATGGGACGTCAAGTAACTTTAAAAGAGTCGAATTTTAATGTCGTGTCAAGTCATATATTTACAAATATTTTGAGACATTCACAAAAAGTCAAAGAAATTAATAATATGAAAATTTAATTTTTTTTTTAATGAACTTCGTCTTCGCACTGCAAAATTTTGAGTTTTTGTTCAAAATGTCTAGCATTAAATTTAATAAGTAAACAGCATATGCAAAAATCGGACATTCTAAATCTTCTTTATTTTGAAAATCAAATTAGAAGAAAAAACATCTAAGCCTAAAATACAATATGAAAATGTGTTTTTTCATAAAAATCTTAAAATAGTTTAAAAACTAAATGATCTTCAAAACCATCTCACATACACATGCATTTTTCATAGAACATGAGAAAAACCCTCACAAATGACACGAGCATTAATACCGTTACAAGTGTTATCATAATAACACTGACCTAGGAAAGATGACACTCACATGATTAAGTAAATAAAAACCAAACAAAAATCAAAAATGCATAACAGAGTATTTCACTTGTCTGAACTTTATAACCCATGTCAATCAGCACATGTAAATCTATGCGTCTATGTCGGTTCGGTATTATCATTAGTTCGGTATTATCTTTCCAAAGGATCAATGCATCATTTTATTTTATTTGTTCCAAGTAAATCATGATAGAAACAACATTAATTTTACAGTACTGTGAGAATTTTTAATCAAACAAACCTCTCTTTTAGAACTGTCATTATTAGATCTGTTCATTATTTATGATCTTTATTGAATTTAAGTCTAAAACTCGGTGTTGCAGCACACTATTTACTTTAAACACAGAAAATGGCAATATTCAAGGTGAAGGAACAGATTTACTATTTTCTTCCATTTTAATTAAGGATTATACTTTGAAAAGTTGGAGAGCCATGTGTATAAAACTAACTATTTATGATTTTTGAAACTTTCAACTATGAGACTGTCAGTTTAGCTTTGGAATGTGGAATATTTTACTTTTTAAAAATATATAAAGGGCGGTCATAAAGTTTTTCGAAAACGCAGAGGCTTTTAAGAATTTAATTGACAGTATTCGAAAACTGCCTTTGTTCCATAATTTTGAATCGCTTCCATCACAATCTTTGAATCTTAAAAAGTAGACATATGTTTGACATTAGAAAAGTTATTAAAGATGTATTTCCAAAGATAGCTAAACCTTTAGTTTTGTGCACATAACTGTATCTCAACACTCACAGCACCACCACTTTAGTTGTTAAAGCCAAAGGCTACTTACAAAGCAGAACATCTTCCTGAGTGATACAAACGAACGAGTAACAACAACAACAAAAAAATAATCTATTTCTGGATGAGAATTCGTGCACCGTGCATTTTCCATACAACCAAAAAAAAAACGCTCTCGATGATCATCGGCAAATCGCTCAACGCTCATTCATTCAGCTGATTGCTTGTGGGGAGGTACATTTTCATCTGGTTGTCTCTGTCTCTGCCTCTGTTTCCTCGAACAAAAATCATCGACAACTCCACGAATATCAGCTAAGGCTGATTAAAAAATTCCCCATCAGACAGAAGCCAGAGAAACTAAGTTCTTGTTCTTGGCATCAGAGTTCAGAGCATCCATTTAATGTGGAACCTTTGTTTGGCATAGTCAGAGGCATTGGTTCGAATCCGATTGATTTTTACTGATAGTGTGTAAATCGAATAGAGTGAATTTGAAATTAGAAGTGTGTGCCAAATTTTGATGTGAAGAATCTGACATTTTGACGATTAAGTTTTTCGTTTTACAAACTTAACTTTTGTTTTGCAAACTTAAAGGCGATTTTTCAACTTTGACGTTAATGAAGTTTTAAACAAAAATATACTTTATTTATAATAACTACCCGGATAAACGTTTTTGACAAGAGGTATGTAGACAAATGTTCTAACTTCTGTTCTAATTAAACGTCAATGGAAATTGACTTATTCAATAATTTGTCTATTTGACACCTTATCTCAAAATTGGCAAATTGGAAAGTCCGTTATAACCCACAATATTATATTTATTTGTTTTGCAACGTTTTAAAAGTTGATTTATTTTTTCTGAAAAAGTTTTCTAATATACCATACTCTTTTCCTCATCTCACCGACTTTTGTATTTATTATTTTTGCATTGAATTGGAATTTTAACATTTGACCTGAAAATACTACAATACTTGATAACAAAAATCCATTAAAATTTATATTAACAATGTGAGATTATCACAAAACAAAAAACAAGAATGTAATTAAAAAAAAGTGTAAAGTTTTGTTTATTTTATGCTATATATGTATATGTATATATATAAAAATAGAGTCTATAAAGTATCAATTTAAATAAGTGATTATATTTACTTTAAAATAATAATTTATGATTGTGTTGCATGAACTTGGCCTGTCGTTGCATTGCATTGATGCAATGAATTGCAAGCCTAACACTTTGTCACTTGAGATCAAAGTGACATAAGACAAAACTTTTCTATAATTATAAAAGATCGATTCAAAATCAAATCTAAGAAACATACTCTGTAAAAAATAGTTTTGACTTTTGTCACTTAGCTTTTGAATGGAACAGAACTTACAATTTAATTTAAACAAAATTTGGAAATGGCAGCGTTTGAACTCGCTTGAACCTCCAATTTCCCGAAACACTCATTTAAATGAAATAATGTATTAGGAATCAGGCGATACGTTCTAACCCACCATTTCAGCAGCAGGAACCTAACGTGTAGAAAGTTATCTTCCTGTATAACATTATAAATTATAAATTTAGTACTACGTTCAATTTATTAGAGTTACTAGACGCTGTCATCAAAAGTCAGAAAACTTAAGGCAACATTTTGTTTTTAACTTTTACATTTAAGCGAACAGATGACAATTTTTGTACGCATTTGACATTCAAAGTTGATTTTTTGTTAGACTTTTAACTTTTTTGATTCAAAACCCTTTCAAAATTAATCTTTAATTTGTAGAAATTATCACAAAATTACAAACTTATTTTTAAAGTTGATTTTTGTTAGACTTTTAACTTTTTTGAGTCAAAACCCTTTCAAAATTAATTGTTAGTTTTTAGAAATTATTACAAAATCCCAAACTTAGTTTTTTTACGAATATTAGGTGGGAATATGAAGTTCAATCCTATGAAATACAGATGTAAAAACTTCAACAAAGCCTTTAAAGTTCAATGTTTCAATAAAAGACATGTTATTTTTTTCTGTCCATGCAGAAAAAATCGTTGAACCTATTATGGAAATTTTGATAATCATTGTATCAATAAGCTTCCGAATTTGATTATAATTAAATGTCGTGGTAGTTACAGAAAGAGATAAGCTTAAAAAACTGTGTTGATAAGGCTGTGTTTACTTTTTTTCATATTCAAAGAGAATTGTTCGTTTCAATATGTTAATTACAATCTTTAAAGTAAAATCAGGAAATACGAAACCGTACAAACAGGCATGCATACAGTGATGTTTCATGCAAACAAAAACAAACACACCTTCTCTGAAGTTTAAAGACATCAAAATATAACTTATGTTGACAGGATGTTATTAATAAAAGTTCCCTTCAGAAACCTATAATTCTGCTGGAAATTCTTGCATTTTTATGTCTATTTATTTTTTGACAGAAGCTCTGTTTATATTTATTTCTTGGTTCGTTCTTTTTGAATCGCATATTTATTTCTTATAAATTGGTTAAAGCTTTAATAGATTTTTTCTATAGGTTTTTGATTTACATGTGTTTATTCAAATTTAAAGTGGACTTCTGTTTGTGAGGGTGGAAAAATTCATTTTGCCCAGTTTAAGAACTGGACTGTCAAAAATCAAAATATACCTTTGACGTCAAAACCATAAATATGTCAAACTGCTGACAGCAACTTCGTTCATAAATTTCAATTTAAAGGTGCAATATTTTAAATAAAAATTACTTTATCCTTTAGAAATTAAATTACTGAATTATTTTAATTCAAAAATATTTCTGTATTTTCCAACAAGAAAATATTCATTATTAACTCTTGAAAAAGAAAAGATTTAAGTAAAATCTTAGACTGTCTTCCTAAATCAATCGACATCGACACTAATTCCAAGTTGTTGAGTAAAAGAGTGCATATTCATTGGATATATATTTTCTAACTGAAAACGAGGAAAATCTAGTTCATTGCTTTGTCACGGCGCCAACTTTTTCTGTTTGCAAAGTTGCACTATGCAATTTATTTCAAACTAGAGAACAGAGAAAAAAGGAATAATATTACGCCTAAAAGCAAATAAATAATAGTTTTTACTTTGTTCTTAGTTTGTTTCTAATTTGTTTATTCATAAAATGTAGGTAGTTTATTGACGCGTCATGTTCACACCAAATATGATGTATATGCACATCCTTAAGGCCGGCATATCTACTGCATCGCATCTGCGTAGGCAACGGACAAAAGAAAATGCACCTTGCTAAAGAATAAAACTATAAATAAATTTATAAAATTTTGGATTTTCAAAATGTTTCTTTAATTTTCTTTGTTATTATTTATTACTTTTAGTTAAAAGCTTTCACCGGAAAAATTTATTATGAATTGACGTAGTTTTACATTTTTAATATAAACAAAAACGAACACAAAAAGTATTTTGAAATAAATACAATCTATGAATGTTTTGAAAACATTGTTTCTTTTGTTAATGGAAATTAATTTTGAATATTTATATTTTATATTTGAATATTGGATAAACATTGGGAATTACATTAAAGGCGGAATAAAACATTTTATAAATGACATTTTAAAAAGACGTTTTTAAAAGAAACATGATAGATCTGTTTGTTTAGATATTTATTTTAACGAACAAACGAATGCAAACAACCCCTTGGTCTTAAGCTAAAATGTAATTCAGTTGCAATTTTGCTAAACGAATCTTGGTCACCGTTCACTTCAAGGGCCAGTTACCCTGAGGCTCCTCCAGAGTATAAAATCCAATTCAGCTTCTCTTCCGCAATCCATTTTTTTTTGTGACTGGCCATATTATGTCTTGCCATGAGCAACCTTAAATGTCACATTTGACATTAGAAACGGTTAAGATATGTTGTTTAATTTTTTGTTGATTTACCTTTAGTGCCGGTAGTTATTGGTTTTGGGTCAATCCATTTCTCGCAGTAAGGGAACTTCATGATTTGAAGGCGCACCTACTCAAGGGCTTACTATGGGATTACGGTGCAGACGATAAGATGTCGGTCGACAGCTTAGAAGCTGTTCTGTGCCTAGTAAAGATAACTTTGAGTTAATAAATATAGGCACTCGACGACAATTTAAACGAAATGAAATTTTAATTTCAAAAATACTGTGGAAAATGGACGCTCATAAAACAGAAACGTCACATTTGATGACAGGATTTTGATCCGCTCGAAAAATCCATCGATGACCAAATCATGGACTGTTGGTCTCTATTGGGTTATCTGATGACAGACCTGTCATCAGAAATGTTCAATGGAGACCCCAAGTTATAGCTGTCATTAAAACCAATCATGAGATATTTTGTCAGGTCTATTATAACGATCATTGAAAATGTATGTTATTGAAATCCACCTGTAATTTTTTGTTGCTTTTCCGACACCCACCGTAAAATGCAAAAATAAAAAAACTTTATCAGACAATCGATGAATTGGATGCTCAAAATAAGGTAATTCCTCAAACAATAACACAGAAACTTCTTATTTCCTTAATTTCATTCAAATATTTTTTTTTTAAATTCTAACCTCACTAAATCTTAGTTTCCAAAAGTCTCCACTTAAAGTCAGATGCATTCCTGAGAGTAATTTCAAAATAAAAGACAACTGAACGAAACTAGACGAAGAACAATTAGCTTGAATTATGAACTAAACTTTTCGAGTTCCTTTAATTTTTTGTATTCGTAAGATAATTTGAGTACAAAAAGTATAAACGAATGATCTTTCAAAAATGTAAGCCTTGAAAGCACTGACGATCTTGTCCATTTCGAATAATTTTATCAGATAAACATCAAGACCTTACAGAGTGCATCTCATTAAAAAAATAAATAAATGCATCTCCTCTTCACTTCAAAGAATTCCTCTTCATAGACTGCCTCACTATAAGAAATGTTGCCTTGAAAGAAATTCTTTGATAAAACATTAATGTATTATCCTCCATCATGAAATGAATGCACCTACTTGTAGAGAGACTCCAATTACTGTTTACATAAATATGCATGTGTAAATCTTCAAATAAATAAACAAAGCTAAATCCTTCGATTTAAATTCAAAGTATAGTTGATTTTTAAAGCGACGGCTGCACCGTGGCCTTAATTTGCGTAAACAAAATCAATTCTATTTTTTTTATTTTTATAAATTACTTTTAAACTATTTTTCCATTCTTTTCCTCTTCTTTTTTCATTGCAGTTTATACCAGACAACACAGAGCTTATAAAGATTTAATCGGGTCTATATAGTCACCATCACCATTTGCAATTTAAGAAAAAAAGAGAAAGACTGAAACCTTTTGATCCCGGCGTATACGCACAATAAACTTCTATCAGCACGCAATCATGAGGAAATCAATTGGATTTTTATTCGTTGCACTAATTGGATTTGGATTAATAGAATTGGCTCCAGCCAAAGATGTCATGTAAGAATTATTATAAAAGTATTTTTAATTATAAAAGAGTGATCGTTCGAATAGATCGATTTTTGCACTTTTATAATTGTAATAGATTAAGGGGGAGTTGCAATTTTCGGTTTGGTATTTAACTCGTGTTTGACAGTAATGTAGATAAGTATGGTTCAAACATGGTTCAAGGTTGAAATATGTCAAAAAAATCAATTCATACATATATTTTTAAACATTAAAGTTAAGTCTAAATTGATTAAATATTTAACGATAGTTCTTAACGAATGAAACTTAAACGTGATTTAAACAAATTGTACCATGTGAAAGAAAAAAAATGTCACATGACAAATGAATGAACATAATCTTAACCTGTGTTTTCAATTGTCAAACGATCATAATCATAACAAATAAATGCAGCGTAAGCCTAGATTTACACGATGCAACAAAAAGTAATATAAATAAAAAGGTAAAGATGAGAAACATGCGAGAAATATGCAAGTCCGTATTTTTGATGATAAAAATCGCATTATATAAACTTCTTTTTATGGGAAATATGTTTTAGTTTATTTTAAATACGCACTTAATTTTAATGTTATGCTTTAAATTAAAGGGTTCATTAAATTAAGAACTCATTCCGAACTGGCGGTAAATGCAATTAAAAATTATTACATAAGCATGTATATTAAGCATCAAAAGAGTGTGGACAAATTATCGCCATCTATAATTTTGCTGGAAAGACTTTAATTCGGTAGAAAACAGATGATAGAATTATGAGGAAGTCCATGGAGACATCTTGAACACATGTTTTGGCTAAACAAAGTTCTTTTTTCAAATTCAATGATACTTTCCCATAATGCATTTTCGAAATTAAAGCATTTGCTATAAAAAAAAACACTAACTAGATCCACATGGATGAATCACAAAAACGCGAAAGTGTGACATTAAATAAGATATACGACATTTTTCTGGGTTACTGAATTTTTATGCGGTGCGTGTACTGTTCAGCATTTTGTACACATGTTGCATTTGCTGCGTCATTCACCCTCACCGCATTAGCAACCACACTTACTTTTATTCGTAAACGAATTTAGGTTTTCGATATTTATGGTCGAATTGCCCTTATACGCGTCAAACGCAGTGCAAGTATACACAGAAAACGCATCTATTTTTGGAACGCATCGAGCATCGTTCATTTATATTATATAGCGTGGCAAACCGGCGAGAACGAGAAAAGGAGAAGCAATCTCGCAGGGTCAGATCAGAACAGATCTACGAATAAAAACAAAAAACAAACTCATTTCTCAGTAACAAATAAATAAAACTAAAATTCCTATGATTAAGAGGGCAAAGGCCTACGCATCGCACAGAGGGTTGCGTAGCGATCACAGTTGGCCTTAACTCGATATGGATGATCTTATATTCATGATGACGCTAGGATGATGATGATGATGATCAATGTTAAGTTGAATGCATTTGAACTTCGTTGGGAATGTCTATTTTTGAAGACATCAATTTCTTTTTTCAAATTCCTCTTGGCTTTTGACATAAAGTGCACCACTTGTGCTTTATGACAGATGATCTATCATTTCGATATGGAGCAATATTTTATGACGAAATTTACGACTATTTTGTTTTTAGATGACACGATTTCGTTATGGCAGGATTTTATTATTCTAGCTAAGAGGCCACTGACCGGTCTATATTTATTTTTAAACTAAGGTATTGCATTTAAAATACAGGTTATAGTTGTGATCTTTTTTGACATTTGTGCTTAGGTGTTTTAATTGTCATTATTATTTAAATTGATATTACCGCTAGAGTTCTAAAGAGGGATAAACAAAAATATCAGAGCATACTTTAGGGAGCTAAATCTAAAAGCGAACTTATTTTACCAAGAACTTCCATTACTTTTTCAGGAACGATCAGCTTCTGTCGCTTGTGCGATCGTACAATCAATTGGAGAACAAACTTGAACGCCACGAATATCGAGAACGAGCTTTGGGTGAACTTATCAAAAAGGGCATACAATCACTTCAAATTGGCCAAAAATCCATGGAACCAATGAAAGGAATTTTTAGCCGTCTAGATGAACGCGTGAGCCAAATAGAAACTCTTTTGATGGCTGTAAGTAAAATTAACAAGAAAGCTTCCTAAAAAAACTTCTTTGTAACGATTTCTAAAATTTCTATTTCAGCAAGAGCAAAAGTATAGTCTACAATCCGAAAAGATCGATGAAATCATAAAGCTCCTAAAATGGATGGATGAGAATAACAGCAAAAAGAACAGCGGTTCCAATAATGTTGTGGTTAAGGAGCCTGTTATAGTTGAGGCTCCAGCCAACTTGGAAATGCTTAAAGAAGTTCGAACTTTATCTATGGGCGTTCAAAAACTATTAGAAATGTCCAATTCTTTGATGCATCAAACTGAGGACATTGCTAGTCAAAGTCCAAAAACTGCTGAGCTTATTGACCGACTTGGTAACAAATTGACCAATCTTTATGCTCAACCTTCAGCCACAACTCAAGCTCCAATTATTATTGATAACTCCGAATTCGAGAGCAAAGTAATGGAATCATTTAAGAACATTGCATCGAATATAACCGAACTGAAGGCATTCCAACCAAACCAGGCAGTTTCTGGTCCATCAACTGGACTTCTACAAGCTGATAAGGACTTTATTCAAAGTCTGACAAATGAGACTTTGAATGCTCTGGAAAATCTTAAGGTTGACACATTGAGTGCATCAGACAAAGGTAAGATATCGAGTAGGTAATTTTTTTTAAGTACTGTATCATTTTCTTTATTTGAAGCTTTGGCTAAGAGCTCATCGAACATTAAGGAATCTGAAGCAAACGTCGATGGTAGCGTGAAAAAATTGAGTGAAAACATGGCCAACACCAACGAGGTTCTGGAGAAATTCTATCAAGAATTGAACGCAACAAACACTGCATTAGCCGGTGCCCTTGAAAATGTCAACAAAGTACTCATGTCAAACTCAGATGAGATTTTGAAGACTCAACAAAAGGTTGAATTCGGAACACATCAAATTGGCCAGAAGGTAGCTGATACTTTGGCAGAACAACACCTTGACTTGCAACAAGTCATGCTGAAACGTTTTGATGGCGTCGATGAATCAATTGCTAACAACCATCTTCAATCTCTTTTGAACATCAGTTCAACTATGGAATCGGAGTTGAGTCAAGTTTGGCAGCAAATTGAAATCATGCACAGTGAGATGTCTGACAGCAAGGATGCAATGAATAAGCTCACCGGTCAGACTGAAGTCTATGTAAATGGCACATTTGCCACAATGGACGGCATGGAAGGAAAAGTCTCTCAGATCACAAGTCGTATGATGGAAGTTGATTCGAATTTAAATTATCTACTTGGACGTCTGTCTCTGATCACACAAGAATTCAATCAGATCAAAACTGGTCTGGGCGATGCTCTCGAACAGATTCGTGGAAGTTTTCATGAGATAAGCGAAAAAGTCACCAACACAGGTCCTGGACCTCATAATATCCCAAGAAACGAATACGAAACTGATATTAATTTACTTTCAAAACGAAATGCTTCATAAGATTAAGAAAGTATGAGGTTTTAAGTAAAGTTACAAGAAAAAAACACACAAAAGAGTATTTGAGAGCAACTTCAAAAATGCCTCAACGAAAAGGCGATAGTGGTTTTCAATATCATTTATTTTTATAATTACAGAAAAAAACATTAAAATCTAACTTCAAGATAATAATAATCGAATAATAATTACGAACGTCTTATTAAGAGCTTCTTTTTTAAATACCCACATTATTGTAAGAAACTTGGATTTGAGTGTGCCATATAACAAATAATTAAAAATAAATATTTTATCATATTTTATTATACTAGAATTTGTAAACACAATAAACAAAAACAAGTCATAAACTACTTTGTTTTTAATACCCGTAACGTACAAAGGTTTGTAAAGGGATAAATCTGCCGAAAAATCCAGAGCCGCAGATTCGATCTTATTTCAAATAAATCAATTTATTTTACCCATGGAATGCAAAACGAATGGAAATTTGTATTTTGACAGATCTAGATCAAAAATAAACCGATTAATCTTTCCTATTGAAACTCCCATAAAATTATGTAATGACATTAAAGAAATTTCCGAAAATACAAACATAGAAAAACAATAATTAATTTTAATTCTTTATGTAGATAAAACATTTTCGGAATTTAAGAGCAAACTTTTGAATAAGATAAGAAATGAGATTTTTTAATTTGACATGAAATTTTAACTGTGTACTCTTGAAAATATTGAGCAAGTTTCTTGTATCTGATTGGACAGCTGCCAAAAAATTACCTTCCAATTAAGGCAACTTTAATGGAAAGTTGACTGGAAAGTTAGTCAAGAAAAATCTCCCTATCCCTAACTATCAAGTCAAGTCTACTTCTATCAAAATGACAGTTGATAATGTTTTTTGATTCAAATGAAAGCTGAACTTTATTACTCTATGATTTATTCATTTTCTGCACAACTTTATTTAGTGCTTTCTGTAAACGGTTCCTTGTCAATTTGGAAAAGAAATAACTGTTATTTGCTTACAATAGAAAATGCTAATAGTGGTGGACTTGTAGAGGTTTGTGAAGTAAAGTTCTGAATTTGAAATGCATGACATTTGAAAAACTAACTAGTTGCCTTGGTCAAAATGTACGTCCAAAGAATGAAGTTGACTGCAAATAAAGTCCCTTATATATAATGCTTTAATGATTATTGGTTTTTAAGAATAGAAGTTTTATTAATGTCATAGTTCGATCTCTGTTGAAAAACCCGGCCTAAAAAAAAAATTGTGCTCCGGCATCTTTCACCCTCCTTACATATGTTCCTCCAGTCCAAAATACGAGGTGTTTTAAGGGAGAATTAAGGAAGTACAAAAAAGCTTCAAACCAATCAATTTCAGCCGTGTCAGAAATTTGAACGTAAATTTAGGCCAACTAGTTAGTTTTGCAAGTGTCATAAACTTCAAACTCGGAACTTTACTTCATCAACTACGAAAAACTTAATTGTCTCAGAACACCGCTAAGGCAAGCTACAATTCCATCGCAACTTGAGTTTTGTATTTTAAGGAAATATATCTTATTCCTTTTCCAATTGGACACAGATCACTTTTACATAAAACATAAAATAGAATTTTGCAGAAAATAAATAAACCTATTCTATAAAGTTCAGCTCTCAGTTGAATTAAAAACTATGAGTACCTGTCATTTTGACTTTGACTTTATTGTTAGGGAGATTTTTCTTGACTAAATTTCCAGTCAACTTTCCAATAAAGTTGCCTTAATTGGAAGCCAATTTTGCAGCTGGAAACTTGCCTTACTTTCAAGTCCCTTATGTCGGCTGAACCTGCCCAAAGTTTTCGAAAAAATCATCAATAGGGCTCTGACTAAGTGGGCTGCGGACAAAAATATAATTCCGCATAAACAGTTCGGGTTCAAGGCGGGTCATGACACAATTCATGCTGCGTCTAAACTCGTTTCTGATATCCAATGGAATAAATCAAAACAACAATGCACAGGTGCTGTTCTGGTTGATTTGGAAAAGGCCTTTGACAACGTATGGTTAGAGGGTCTTTACCTAAAACTGTGCAGGATCGGCATTCGCAAACCATTGTTTGTACATACTTAATGGTATGCTTAACGGTAGAAAGTTTGTTGTAAAAAAAAGTGGCAATGTAACTTCTGCCACAACATTCTTAATTAAAAATGGTCTTCAACTGGAAGCGGTGAATTCGCCGATTCTCTTCAGCATTTACACCAGCGATCTGATAGGTAGTCTAACAAAAACAAGTGCGTACGCCGACGATCTAATTGCGTACAGAACAGCCATAAAGGTTGAGGTTATTAGAATTCTCTTGCATCGTGATTTCGACAAGATTCAGCGATATTAAGACGACTGGAAACTGAAAATAAATGTCCAGAAGTCGGAAACAATTCTGTTTCGGACTGCGTTGGCTAGTGCCACGAGGGATACGTGCAAGAATTGGCGCAAGATGGTTATCGTTGATCTTCACGCTCAGCCATTAGCGAGTAAAAGTGTAGTGAAGTACTTTGGTATCTGGTTAGATCAGTGTTTATATTTCGACAGACATATAAGTGCTGCTCTGACCAGGGCTAGAGGAGCCTTTGCTCTGACGAAACCGCTGTTTTTTAGCAGTCGGCTTGACCTTAGAGTGAGGTAATTTGCTACATGGCCCTTATACAGCCAATGATCGTTTATGGTTGTCCTGTGTGGTTAAACACCCGAAACTTCTCCCAGATGGAGAAGTTTCGGGTGTTCGAGTAGCAGTGTTTACGACACTGGCTGTACCGGCTTATATCCAACAATTTCATTTTCGGGGCGTTCTAACCGAACGACCGACGAGTATTTTGAAAGTACACGCTTGAGCGGCTTCATGTTAGGGCCAAAAGCATAAAGTTTTATTGCTTAACTTAGAGTGTCCGTATGGGACCAGTAAGTTAGTTGTAAGTTATGGTTAATAAGGCTAGTTTTATGAATTTTTGTCTAGTTTTAAGATAGGTTGCAGATTAAATTGATAAAAATGAATTTACAACAAAAAAAAAAGAAAGAAGAGGCGTTCGAACACAGCACCAAGGATCGTGCGTTCGAATCCCGTGCGGAGTGCACTAACAATATTGAAGGTTTTTATTTTTCACAATCGTGAAATCGTAGAAAGCTGGGGTATCGAAAGATACGTCATATCAGGTGATGTTACTGTGGTGCCAGCAACGGAACAAAAAATCACCGAAACAACATCGGACCATGCAACGGACCAGGAAGCAAAAACAAAGAGGAAGAGGCAATCTCCCAATTTGGTGAAGCCAACCAATCCAGCTAACGGAACGCTAATAAAAAAAATGGAAAAAAAACGAAAGATGTTAAGTCACGACGCTGGGAGCCCAGATTACATCTCAGAGGGTGGAGAAGGGTGATCTCCGAAATAAAGAAACAAGATCCTATCGGAGCCAGGACCGTCAACAAATAATTCGTTGGAGGGGGTGGTCGACCAAATCCTCCAAGAAGAGAATCAACTGATGGAGGCCCTGCAAACTAAACTGGCAGCCATCAGTAAATTTGAAGACAGCTTGGGAAAATTAAAGGAGGAAATGGAGCCAACTTAAGCTAAAGCATGAACCGCGCCGACAGCAAGGCACAGCGCAACGGCAACTGCAACAAAAAAAAACAGCAGCAAAAACAACAGCAACAACAACCACTGCAGCAAAAATACAACCCAACCCAAAACAACCCAAGCCCGCTACCAAAAACACAGAAGCGGAGCAAAATAAAAACCGCCATCAGCAGTGACAGGCCCAATGCTGAGGGCCCATCGGCCTCAACTAAAGCAATGCAGCAGCAACAGCAGCCGAAATAGCAGCAGCAGAAACAGCAGAAACACAAACATCAGCAACAGAAACAGCAGCTGCAGCAAAACCAGAAACAACCACAGTCCAAGAAAGAGAAGGTGCCACCAATTAGGACCTACCGGGTTGACCTGCAGGACTTGAAACAGGTATGCAAATTAGCCACTAAGGGCAATTTTGTTATAAATATTTTGAATGAAAAAGAAAAGCGGTATTCGCTACAGTGCTTCTCACTGGCCGAATACAATTTACTTAAAAAAGTGCTTAAGCAGGCCACCGCTGAGTTCTTTAGCTTCACTCCTAAAAGCAACAAATTTAAGACGGTCCTACTGAAGGGCATACGTTTCTGCACGGAACCGGAGGCGCTCTTAGCTGTGCTCCGTGAAAAAGCCACTAATGATCTCGATTTTCCGGGGTCAAGCCATTCACTACGATGAAGTCCTGGCGAGGGGTTATAGCCTGCCAATGTTCCTCGTAACATTATCCCATTATAAGAAAATAAAAAAATCCCCCAAAACTGCTTCAATTGAAATACAGAATCAGTATAATACTGAAAGCATTGCAACTCGTTTCTCTGCAACCACGTTGAACATATCAGCTCTTTATCTCTGAAATGGTTGAGTGTATAAAAATTGTCAAAGCCAACAACTATTGCAAATTGTATTCTTCAACATTTTGATAAAAGTTATAACATTGTTGCTATAGAAACAGGGGATAATCTCCAAAAAAAAATTGCCTTCGCGGACTTTGGCAGTACATAACTTATGAAGCCAACACATTATATTATGATACTTTTTATACAATATGTAGAACACCAAGAGAAATATTCTTCTTGAGATTTACTCAATCCAAGAATGATTCTTTTTTTCACCTTATTTTACTAGACTACTTAAGTTTCAAACCTAATAAATGCAATTAAAAATTAATACTTTTTGGAGCTGTTTGCTTGGATGACTTGGACGAAAAAATACACGTCTTATGACAATTTATTTTAAAATGTGTTCGAGTTTTAAATTTAATGAAAATTCTTCTTTTCAAATTCAAATTATGATCTTTTTCAAAATTATGGAACTAGAAAAACTGTACTCGCAGAACGCTGCTATCTAATATTCACTTATCACGAAAAGAGAAAAACTATTCTGTAATTTATTGCAGACCCAGTAATTTTAAAATCGAAATGAATGAATTTAGGTAAAACTGTTCCACATACTCCACGATATGCCATCAGTGTACGATTTGAAGACCTTTATCTTTTTTCGATAAAATTATCTTATAACAGTTCATATTGCATCATACATGTTCAAGGTATGCCACGATTTAGTTAAATATGGTTGGAAAATGGTTTTTCTGTTTTAGAATAATTCCTTCCATTTTACTAATTTTTTCTTTGAAGAATATGGCTGTCATCACCACCAATTTGTTTTAAATAAAAAGAAAAGTATTCAACTTTCGTTCTTAACATGTTTTTCTTATTTAATACATATATTACAAATTTCTTAATTTAAGTTTCTATGAACAGGACAAAAATTGCATCTACATAATAAATGTATAATTAATTTATAGCCCCCTCCTAATGACCATAGCGTTGTTCGCACTTTGAAAACCGATACAAAACTCTCGCAAATGTTTCCACACTAAAGTAACTACCAGTCTTAATTAAATGAAACTCTGTAAATCCTGTATGCCAGGGCAACAGTCCGTATGTGCACATATGGTTGCTAAATATTATCGCACAATCCGGATCGGTCATGTTATTGAGTTTCTTCTGGAGAGACTTTGAAATTATATTTGTTAAACTTGGCCGATCTTTGAGAGCTTCCTGAATCTCTGTAGTATTTCGTTTTTCAAATAGATCTCTACACACTTCGGCAATTAATGCTTTTCCATCGTTTTTACTTAGTACTGCAACCTGGAATGATTAAGACGAGAAATGTTAGCCATAGAGTAGTTTAGAAGATAAAAGTAAGCACTAACCTCTATTGACTTTTCCAGACCGTTCCTGTACTTTAACTGAGCTGTTTTACTTCGATCGCCCGGCATTGACCATAAGAAGTGTCCATTTCGCATCTTTTTGCTGGAGATAAATTTGGGAACATGAACCTGCTCTAAGCTAAACACTCCTCGAACATCGAAAAAGCTGATGTAATCGATGTCCATAATTAGCGCATAAGCTGCAATCTTCGAGAGTATCTCCGAATCGGTGTCACTGTCCGGTCCGACTACGATGCTGAGATGCTTTGGAATCTTTGTGAGTTCTGGCTTACATCGTTCTAGATAATCAATCTCATATGAACCTTGACCATGAAAAATTGAGTCATATGACCGCATGCACAATGCCTTCAATTTGCGAATACACAAGTCGAGGAGATCACAGATAGATATGATTATAGTGACAACAACCCAAAGGGCTTTGTGAATTCCACATGACATCGTTATTAACTAAATTAAACTTATTTTATAAGAAAAGTTGATGTTTCACTTGCCGATGGAAGAGTTTTACATTGATTTTGAGGAAATGTTGAATAAAAAGTGTGGATTTAAATGCAATAAACTTGTTGGGCAATGTTGCAACTATTATTATTAAATGTTGCCGTCCCAAATCAAATTGTTTTACATCACTTTCATCATTAAAGTTACAATTATTTTTGTTATCAATAATTCACAAGTGTGTACATTTGACAAATAATAATTTTTGTAAATGTCATCTGAATCCAGCCCACGTCAGTTGGCGATTTGTCAAAATCACCGGGGATGTGTTCACGAGTTTTAGTTTTGTAAGAGTACTGAAAAAGTAGTGTTTAAGTAGTTTGTATGGGAAAAATGGCTTCAGGTGAGGATTTTATTTCAAATCAAACATTTGACAGTTTGCAAACCAAAGTGTATAACTACGATGTTATTGTTTTTGTATGTATTAAATATTTTTGCTGTTTATTTTTTATTTGGTGTTTTTTTAAAAGCTTGGGAACTTTAAATAATAATACCACACAGAAATATTGTTGGAATAAAGATGCGTTTAAATGTTTCAACAGATTGATTTTGCAATCAATTGATGGTTAAGCCGGCTGTCTTCTGGGCAAAATGTGATTGATGTTTAAATGATAAATTTTTAGTAACAAAAAATTAATCAGCCTTAATAGCGCTCACTATTCACAATACCACCTACTTATTTATTTAAGATATAAGTAAATTGCACCAAATAGTCTTTAAAACACGCGGAATTAAATCAATGGAACCACACTCCAAACAAATGTTAACAAAGATTGACATTCTCAACTATAAACCACAAAAAGCAACCTTGGAGCCAATTGAAAGGCTGTGATAAGATTCTGTGAAATCAGTCAAGGGAGGAATCGAAAATTCAATCTATTCGGACGATTTCAATTATAAAGTGGCTTTCCGAGCTATAGGGATTTCTAGAACATTAGAGATCCACTAATAAAAAATAATAATTTTAATAAATATAGTAGCTTTAACTAAAATCATTTTTATAAAAAAGGTATGTAATCTCTCTTATAACTGAATCCGTTGTAATATAAGATATGAAGTAGCAGTTAACTTTGCGTTGGTGTCATCTATTCCTTCTGTGCGTTCAGCGGAAAAATGGAGAAGCTTTTAAACATAATTTTTTTGCTTTGTTTATTTTTTCAAACGTTGTAACAAAAGATGTCCTTAGTTTCTTTAAAAAGTATTACTAGGGAAAGAGATGACGTTTAAAAATTAATTAAAATTTTTTTGCAACACACCTTAAAGAAGCCTAACATGGCTTAAGGGGTGAAACCACTTTTAAGGGGCTTTTGTATGGAAACTTGAGTCAACTAGTAGTCCATAACTAGTATATCAATGCCAAGAAAAATGACAGAAGCTACAGTAAAGCACTATTCACATGAGCACGACCAACGAATGAACGAATATTCGTCGATTTTGACATTGCGAATATTTTTGTATTTACTTTATTTAGCCATAGCCGAACACCATTCAATACCGAAACCAAAACAAGAATAATTTTTTAGGTTAAGTACGCGCGATTATTGTATTCGTTGCGAGTGTGGATAATGTAGAACGCGAATAAAGTTTGACAGTTCGCATCAACAACAATTTTATTTGCGATGAATAAATTTGTATTCTTAAATTTATTTATTTGTTGAAAAGTAAAAGTATGCATCATAAATCAAATAGAAACTATATTGCTATCATTTGTTAGGAATTTGTGTGGAAATATGTCTTCAAACGTATATAAGCCCACGTTTTGTTACTCATTCGTTGTTCGTTGGTCGCGGTCATGTGAATACTACTTTAGTAGTGCCGCCCCACTCTGTTCCTTTTCGTAATGTAAAAAGTTTTGAGTGGTGGATGAAATTGCCAGTAAAACGTTTTTAATAAAACAAATAGTTTCTTTGGTGGAACCGGCTGGGACGATAAGTGATTATTCCAAATTTGATACCAATTTGTAGTCTTTATAAGGCTATCCAATTTTAATAAATTAGATTGAACAATTGCCTATGAAAACTGTCAAAATAATGGTCATCCTGGTAAATTTTTCAAATTTTCCCGAAAATATATGGAAATCAATTTCTTTGGAAATTGACAATTACATTTTTGTTGCGACAACAGTTTAATTGTCATCTTACACTGACTAAATTGTTTGTTTTTGAAATTTTGTTTGTTTTTTGAAAACACGCTTCAGCTCCGGCTTCACCTGACGTTTACGAGTTCAGCCATAGGAATTCAATGCATGCTATCACAATGTAGCTTCGACCTCACGTTTCGTGTGACAATCGTAAGGAAATGAACGTAATGTAACGTAATGTGCCTCCAAACGGAAGCTCTAGTTCAATTATCTAAACATTTGCTTTGTTGTTGACATTGTAAACAAAATGTCAACAAACAAAATATTTGCTCTTTGGAGGGATGAAATAATACAAATGTCATTCAAAGCAACCTCGAAGCAGTCCCACCGTAACGCAGACGAAGCCGAAGCTGATGCGTGTTTGTGATTCAGCCATAAGTCTAGCATCAATTCCCCACAGCTTAAGTCAATTCACCACCCTTTAAAGTTAATTCACCACGAAAATAAAGTAGAGTGATGAGAAATTCTTAAGGGGAGGAACCTAGTGGCTACGGCGACATTAGCTATTGCATTTTTTGGGAAGAGCACGATAACTCAGGCGACAAAGTTTGATGACGGATTTGCATAGTTAAAAACAAGAATTTTCGTACTATGTTTATATTGTGTCTATGAGTGTGACTGTCGTTATAGTGTCGCCACACACTCTATGTGGTTTCTTTTTTCGTTTCTCAAATAATGGATGTGTTCATCGATTATAATTAGGGCAAGTTCAAGTTGTTGCCACTTATTATGCTTTCCAAGAAAATAATTATTGAATGAATTCAAAATTTCACTGGAAATTACAGTCAAATCACTGGAATTAAACCCACGAAGAATATACTTACGCTGACATCCCAATCATCTCTCGTTAGTTTTAAATAAAACAAAAAAGTATTAAACTGATTTTGATTTTTTTATTTCTATAATTATTCTTTTATTTTTTTTTTGTTTTTATTATTTTTTTTTCTGTATCTACTACTTTTTCACATTATTTAATAATATTTGTTTTTTCTTCTTTTTCCTTCATTAATCTGCGGTTTCTTTCCTCATACTTTTCTTTTTGCAATCTTCTATCAATATAATTATATTTCAATAATTGAATTAAAAAAAATTATTAAATAATACAAACAAAAACATTCTACTATTATTTTATTTTCTGTTACAAATGAAATACTCTCTCTTTCTCTTGGAACTGCAAAATGACAACAATTAAAAAAAAACTAAATATTTTGTCTGTACAAATTTCAAAATTAAAAACAAACAAAAAATGTCTACTATTAGTTTAAATTGTTTAAGTTGTGTTATTTTGTTTAAGCAACTGGAAAAAATCAGTTGATATTTTGTTTTTAAAAAATTATATTTGTTGTTCTAAATTCTTTATTTTTGTTTAATTATTTTTCACAACAAATTTGAAATGATAAAAATAATTAAAAAAAAAAACAAAAACTAAACAAAAAATAACTTTATTCTTTTTTGTCGGTAATATTATTTATATATAATATTTTTTAAATATGTACCTGATAATATATGTATATATAATTATATATTTAGATTTGTATTTTGCTTTATATATAATATAAACATTTTGTGTTTTTGTTTTTAATGAAATATCTGTTGTATGTTTTTTTTATTTTATTTTATAAATTTTAATCGTTTTTTGTTTACTACTATTAGAACTATTAACGATAAAATGTTTTTAAACATTTTGTTTATATTTTGCTTCGAAAAAGAAAGAAAGCTATTTTTTTGTTTGTTTTTTAAATTTTTTATTATTTTGACAAGACGAACATTATTTTTATTTTTTACTGTGTGTACATTAAATACATAACTGATTTATTTATATATTTTATATATCTTTCGATATATTTTATTTTGTGTGAGTTTTATTAATTTTGGGTTTGTTATTAGTTATAATTTTGTATAATTTTAAAAGAATGAATTCCATAATTTTACAAAAAAGAAAAATTTTTTAATGTGTGTTTTGGTGTATTTTTTTATTTTTAATTGGTTTTGTGTTTAATGTATTTTTGTGTTTCATAGATTATATTATGTATAAATATCATTTTATAACTCTTTGTTTTGTTTGTTAAATTTAAGTGTAATGATTTTATTTATAAGAAATATTTTTGTTTTTTTTTTTTAAATGTCTTTGTTTGTTTTATTTACTTTGCAACTTTGTTAATTATAAGAAAGAAAACATATTTATTTTTTTTTTTAATTTATTTTGAAAGCAAAAAGCATATAAATTCTTGTTTGTTTGTTTAATTTAAACTAAATTCTAATATTTTTTTTAAATTTTTACATTTTGTTGAAGTTTCTTAAATAAAAACAAATAAAAATATTATAAAAGCCGTCACTTTGTGACATATATCTCAAACGAAGTTCCATTTATTTTTCTTAATAACCTTTTCTTTATTTAATAATAATTGAAGATATTTAAAAAGTGAGTGTCAATACATAATTATTGTATATATACCTTAAGCATGTTTTTTTTTGTTATTTTTGTTATTGATAAATTTACAAATGTTTACACTAAAGTTTAAGTTTTTTAAACTTGCACATTTATGTGGCATTTTATGTTTTTATATATTTTTAAGTATTTTCATTTTTAGTTAAGAACTTTAAGATTTTATCTTGTTTTTTGTATTAAATGTATTTACAACTTAAATTAAAGATAAAAACAGAAATAAAAACTATTTATTTTCTGTTTCTGGTGGGTCTTTATTAATAAAACAAAAATTGCATCTTGCTAAACATTTGTATTGTGTTTGTTTTAATGAAGATTTTTAAGCCTCAAATATGTTTTTTTTTTTAGTTTTTAATTTATTGTTTTATTTTATACATTTTTAAAATTTTTAACTGGTATTATGCATTGTTTTTATTTATTGTATTTTTAAAAACACTAAAATTATTTTTTTTAAACTTAAATTATAAAATAAATCTTAATATTCAGATTTTTTAAAGCTTTGGTTTCATTGTAAAAAAATAATCTTAAAACTAAAAAAAAATATTAAATTGAATAAAGTTGATAACAAGATGCAAGTAAGGTAGAAAAACTAATTCAAATTCTGGGGCTAAAGAAGCGATAGATTATTTATACTTGTTTTTTTTTTTTTTTTTTTTAACAATAGAGAATTACATTGGCACATATTTGTATGTTTTTTAAATTTAAATATTGGTTTTTAATAACAATAAATTGATTAAAGTCTTATTTGATAATTATTTCGTTTTTGTTTTCGTTTTAAACAAATCCCATGGTATGTTAAACAAAATACAAAGGAGTTGTACTGACTTTTTATTTTCAAAACGTTGTTCTTTTCTCACGTCAAACAATGTTTTCGTGTGTTTTGATTGTTGGTTTTAATAAGAGTTTAAAATTTACGTTATATTTTGTTTTTTTATTTAAAATTTAAATATGAAAGCCAAAATCCCTGAGGTGGTCAACTTTTGAAGAACGAAAAAAAAAATAAATTGAAAAATTAACGAAATATTTTAACGAAACTGATTTTTGAGGAAAAATAAAGGTTTTTTCTTTAATTTAGTTTTTTTTGTTTACATTTTTAGATTTAATATAAATATAATATTAATTTTTGCTTTTAGCTTTAATTTGGTATATAGGCTTGGTCAATTGTTCTTTTTTTGTTTTTGGTTTCCAAGAGAAAAAAATATTTTTAAATCGAAAATTGACTATAGATATTTTAAAAATCTTGTACATGAGAAACCGATAGGTTATATTTTGGGTGTAAATAGTTAAGAGGAAAAAAATTAAGAATTTTTAAGCTCAAACATCAGGGAATGCGGAATTGAAATTTGAAGAACTTGAATATCAATACTTTATACAAATTAAACTTCGCTTTGACGTATGGTTTTGATTTTAAAAAAGCAGTTCTTTTCAGTTTGCTTGATAAGTAATGAGAGCATTACAAAATCAATTGCACGAACAGATCTTATTTGGTTTTGAAGTTTAGAAAACAATGCTTTGAGAACCAATGTAAGCGTTCAAATTTTCTATTCAACATATCATATATCTCCATCTCCTTGTGACATTTGCTGTCAAAAGCTATTTCGTTTTAAGGGCTTACAGCAATATGAACCAATGTAAGCGTTCAAATTTTCTATTCAACATATCATATATCTCCATCTCCTTGTGACATTTGCTGTCAAAAGCTATTTCATTTTAAGGGCTTACAGCAATATGAATCAATGTGGAAATTTTTTGGATATGTGCCTGAACGCGCACAGTAATTTGACAGAAAGTGTGGGTAAGATTGAACTCACCTCAACCTTCATGTTTAAAGAGTCTCTTAATGACAATTTTAAATATAAAAAACTATGACATAAAATGGTAAATGTCTTAAAAGGAGCATAAAACCCCAATTTTTCAATAAAAACAAGTCATCTTTAGTAAAGTTCATTGATTAGATTTTTTTTACATAATTGAAAATATAAATTTTCAGTAAAGTAATAAACAACAGTCTCTTCTTGAAATTGAAAAGCTATGAAAGTGTCAAAGGCAAGAGTTTTTGACGTTTAGAAGCCTTCGCAGACATTGATTAGTTGTTTTCGTTTTATCAATGAAAGAATTAGTTTCTGCAATCTCTAAGGATGTCAGAACTTATCACTTTACTTACGCTAGTGATCCTTTACAACATTTCTCATACAAATTTCTCACTGTTGCTGTCAGAAATCAAAGAATAGAATTTTTATGATTCGATTCTTCTTCAAGAATTCTGTATCGTACAATTCAAAAAGGATTAACAGAAATGCAATTTGTAGGTTAAGTGAGAATGAATTGTGATTATGTTTCATTTTCCCGATCTGCCAATCCGTCTGAGAAAATTCTCAGAAATATAAACAGGCCAAAGTGGATCACATATCGTAATAAGAAAAATGGCCACTGTTTGACAGTGACAGTTCTATCTGAATTTTACACCGATCGAAGTTGATCAATTCTGTCAATGATGAAAGATATTCGTCGTTCTTGTCTTTTCAATCCACGATTAATTTGTCGTATCAAAATTAAGTTGGAAACAAAATGCTTAAACCAAAAATATAGTTATATAATTTAATTTATACAATGGCCTAGCTCTACATCTTTTTCTGTTTTGTTTTTGTTTATAATTTTATAATTTCGTTTTGTTTGTTTTATTTTGTGAAACGAACGATAAACTCTCATTTTTGTTATTAGACATATTTACAACTTATATGATTATTTACTATAAATAGCTTTTTTTTTGTTTTGTGTCTAATACTTATTTAAAAAAAAATAAAATAATTTAATGTCCTATAATTTAAATCTCACAGTTGACTATCTTTATGTTATTTTGTTTTGTTTTTGTTTATTTAACATATTTTTTATTTTACTGCTGATTTTTAAAATCTAAGCAAATTCTAACAATTTACACGAAGGGGATGAGAGAAGGGGACTTTCTTCATTTCATTTCATTATTTGTTTTGTGTTGCTTTTTTTTATATGTAAATGAGTAAGTTTAACAATACAAAATTATTGTGATTGATCTATCAGTTGGCCTATGCTTGTATGCTTAACATAAACTTTTAAATTCAAGGGCTATTTCTCCGTTTTAATCGTGGCAGGAGTAAACCCGCTAGATGGCGTTAATGTGGAGGTTGATAACGACGACGAGGATGATGATGTAGATGAGGAGGATAAAGCGGGAGACGGAACCATTGGCTTTGTATCCTTGTGTGTTGGTTCATCATCACAAGAATCCATCGGAGACGTTGAAGTTGGTGCTGTAGACGACGACGATGACGCTGAGGCTGATTGCGGTGAATTTGATGTAGGTGGCGCTTCACCATTCGTTGTATTCACTGAATTTGGCATTTGTTTGGATTCGCTTTTGACCTCGTTTGCGATCGATTGGGGAGGTGTCGTTGCCATTAAATCATCAGCATTGCCAGCATTTTGATTTAACACAACGACTGTGTCTTCGGGACTACGACGCATTGATTTCTTTAACGGCACCTTTATTTTATCGTTTTCGGTTTTAGTTAGCTGCGATTCTTGTTGATATATTAATGATGCCGTTGGTGTTGGAGTTGATTCTGACAATTCATTTTGACTGGTGCAGCTGTCAATTTTGGCAATCACGCTGCCATTGTTGCTGTTGCTATTGCTGCTACTATTGCTGCCATTGCTACTTGTACTACTATTACTGCAACTACTGTTGACTTTCTGGTGAACAATGGCGGGCGATAGAAGCGCTGCCTGTCGCCGATAATGCTGCAGTTCCTGCTGCAGATCACAGATTTGTTCGTCCCGCTTTCGCACCTCTTCTATCAGTTGAAGGTTATCAAAACGTATTTGGTTGTTATCGTGTATGAGTTTCTGCAACAGTTGCAATATTTTCTCTCGATCTTTGGGCCGGGTGTCTTTTAGAGCATCGGCGGCTTGTTCCCAAGGAGCCAGAATGTTGCTTTGACTATCGGGTTCACCATTTAAGCTGTCATCATCAGTGTCCGTCGAGAGTTCGAACTCCGAGTTGCCAATGATGCCCGCTGTTCCTACAACTCTGCCGTTGAGGTGTGGATGGGGTTTGACTAATACCCCTGTGGCATCAGCATTGTTGACACCACCTCCTGTTACCAAGTTGACAGCCGCAGCTACGGCTGCCCCTGTCGCTTGCGCTGACAGCGAATTGGAAGACAATGATGCGGAAGATTGCGATGGCGATTGTTGTTGGATTTGGTGATGTTGCCTTTTGTTATTAGTATATTGCTCATGATTGGCAGCAGATGGCGCAAGTGGCGGCGGTGTTGGTGACCGAACGATGTTCGATTGATTTATTAAATTCTTACTTATGCGAATACGACTCGGTAAACATAAAACGTTATTGTTGTCGGCAGTTGTTAGTAGTTTAGTGTGTTGATTGATTGTTGCGATTATTGATTGCGATTGGTGCGGATGGTGAGGGCTTTGTTGAAGGTGTTGGTGAATTCGATGTGGCTGATGTGCAGCAGCATGGTGTTGGTGGAGGGTTTGTTGCAGCTGCAGATGCTGCAAGTGCTGTTGAATGCTGCTCGGTGATGTATTACTCAAAGGACCATTATTGTTGGTATTGTTGTTGGGAATTGGTGATGTCGATGAGGTGATTTCATTCGAACCAGAAAACTCTTCGGGACTTATTGGTTGCGGCGGGGTGTGGTGCAAATGGCGTGAATGAAGTTGCGCGGATGGCGGTGGTGGTTGTTGAGGTGAGTGCATCGAATGATGTCGATTGTTGAGGTTGTTGTTATTGCTTTTATTGTTAGTGAGAGGCGTTGGCGATGGCATACGCATCTCTTCAGGCGATTGTGCTATATCATCGGGAGAACTAGGTCGCTCTTGTTTGATGTGAAGCTCAGCTTCGCATAGATTTGTTATGGCGGCGTGTTGCGTTTGTTGTCGTTCAAGTTCACGTTCTCTTTCCCTCTCGCGTTCTCTTTCCTTTTCCCTCTCTTTAGAGAGTATGCTCTTTCGAGGCGCCAGCGCCACGTTCGGCTGATAAGTACGTTCAAATCGTTCACTTTCGGTATTACGCACAACACGTTCGGGATTTTGTAATACCGGTGGTTCTTGACTCAAATATGGCAAGGCTGCTACAGAACTATATGGCAATGGAAGAAACGCCTTCGGCGCCCAAGGACGAAACGCTGACATTTGACCACGCTGTTGTTGTTGTTGTTGCTGCTGCTGCTGTTGCTGATGGGCACAGTGGTAAATGAGTGCCTGTTGATAACGCTGATAGTCGAGTTGATATGCTGACGTTTCATCGAGACTCTTGACTTTTTTCGATGGAATGTCTATAGGTTCTCGTTTGCATGGTGGGGCTGCGATTATCGTCTCGTCTAATTCAGCCTGCAACGAAAAAAAAAACAATACCAATTAACATTGAATACAATACTAGATTAATGTTTAATAATGAAGATTTATTTAATGACAAGAAAGAAAAGCAAAACCAGTGTTTTTTTGACAGATGTCATTATTTAAAAAAATGTAGAATAAAATTTTAAAGATATACATATCAGTAAATTACTGCTTTACGACTCTGACATGTTATTTTAACAAATAACCTTACTACTATTATTATTCAGCTAATATTATGAAATAGTGTTAACGGATCCTTATAAGGAAGCAAATTTTTTTCTGATAGGCCCGGCTTCACTTTGTCAGCCAACGTATTTTTTTTGTTAAGTTTGACACTAACTAATAGTTTGTCACCCTATTGATTTGAATCATACTTAAAATGTTTGTTAAGTTTTGACAGCTCTTTGCCTTCTGAGCTGTCAAAACACATTTACTACTTGTAGAGTTCCAATTCATTAACAATAACACTCATTGTTTTTAGTTTAAATAAATTATAATCTAACACACGAGTTTCAAAGTCAATCCAATTTGTCCAGATAAACATAACATACATATTCACGCTAATTATTATTACCAGAGACGGAAGATTACCACGGCAATTTTTATAACCAGATTCAACATCAATTCCAGTAGCGGGCAATCATCGTTCTAATTTTCGTTAATAGGATTCATATGCATATACAAATAAACACCGCTGCTGCAGGCAGGTAAACTTCAAAGAATGTTAAAATCAAGCTCCCAGCATGTGCTTGTGCACTGCAGTCGGTATACCTACCTATCTTCCCATTGGATATCATTTTTTTTTTCAAACTGAGGCAGTGGTTGGTTATCCTGGGAGCTCAATTCGATATATGACTCCCTGCGATAAGCCTTGGAATATTCAAATTAAATTATACCACCGCAATCCACGATGACTGTTGTTGGATTGGACTGAGTTGATGAGAGGCTCAGAAAAAGAACGCTCTTTATTATTATCTGTCTTTATCTGTCCCCTTCCCAGCCCGGTTCCGGTTCTGCCCAGTCAGTTTTGATAATATATTTGAGTTTAAATCCAAACGACACTAAACGAAGCGTATAATAATAATAATAATAATTTTGCATCTCTTGTGGATCTGGCATTTCGCGCATTCATGCTCATAAGCCACTTAATCGCGATTAATTATATTTTGCATTCGCATACAAAAATATAACGGACGGACACCATGCCACCGTCACCGTCACCGTCACCGTTACCGTCAAAGTCGCCATTTCTATAAATGGCTGCCGTTAAATTGTTTGTGAGAGTTCTTTTTGTTGTTGTTTTTGTCTATACGTCAGTGGCGCTGTCGTCGGCGGCGGTGGTTGGGGCATTTCGTTAAATATTGTTCCATTTCCAAAGTGAATTTTTTAATTAACGCATAAAGTATTGTACAGCAAGCGAGTGTTTTCGAGTTTGCGAAAACAATAGAGAAAAGGAATATGATTGCGTTGGGGCAAAGTGGTGGGGATTTGAAAACAAAAAAAGTACTCTACGGTTCTTAACGCCTATCGTGGGTGTGTTTGTGTGTTTTCCTTGTTTAATGGATGATGAAGTTTTTTCGCGTTTTTGTTTGCTTCACGTCTCATTTGCTTTCAATTGTAGGATTTTTTTTTTTCAAACATAAACTTTTTCAGGATTTTATTTTTGTTTATGTTTTAAATTTATGTTTCTACAATAATTTTTATAAAAATGTGCAGGGGAGACATAAGGAGGCACTATAATTGATAAAACAATACATATGTATTATTATTGTTGGGTCGAGACTTTTCATTTTATAGACTTTATTTTTATAAATACAAACATACAGACACTTTTGTTTCATTAATGATGTATGTAGGTATATTTATTTTTTTTAATTTATTGAAACGAGATAAGTGATGGTAATTGAACGCACAACAAAAACCGATACTGATGACGGGTCAGGGATTTTAAAAACGTAATTTGCAATTTTTTGATAAGCTCAACATTTATATTTATTGCACTGGAGGCAATGCATGTTGTCATTGATTTGACATCATGAAGTGTTACACTTGAATAATCTGTTATTTATCTTGTATAAGTCACTCCACATTGCTTTTAGTAGATCAGGTAGAGGTGTAAACAGGGCCTAAGCAATTTACCAAAGATGAAATGTCAAACGATTGGAATCAGTTTTTTGGATTATATTTTGTCTCCTTCTTCAAGTAGGAATACGAAAGAAACGTCGACTTGGGTTTTCAAATGAATGCATTCAGTGTTAATTGGCAATAGGTTAGTTTGATTTAAAGATCTCTTTAAGTGTTTCTGTGATGAAATAATATTTTATTATCTCGTGAAAGAGATAAAATGCAATTAGATTCCAATAAAAAGGTGGCAGCTACACCAGGCTAGAGGTGACGTAATTTCTAAATATGGAACGAGTTTTATTATATGAATACGAGTATTATCAGATTTTATAACAATCTTCCATTAAGAAGGTATTTGCATCGTAAAACCACTTAGAAGTCTAACAATTTTTGGTTTGTTGGTATTGAATTCATTTTTTTGTATTTATTTATCTCAAAACCAATGTTACATTCTGCACCCATAAAGTCCGACATATACACCTCTGTATAAGAGTAAACTCTATAGGTTTTTTCTTACAAGTAAAAAGACCAGTATAATAAAATCCAGTAAAATACCAAAAACGGAAAGAAAATTTATTTAAATTGTCCCTTTTATTTATCGGGGATATCACATGACCATTCTAAGACATGCCATAATCTTAAAATTTAATGTGTCCAATAAATGTTCCCGGCAACGACCAAAAATCAACAAAATCAACAGTACCAAACCAAGCAACAGTACCAACTTAAGCTATACCAACCAGTGCAGCAGTATCGTATGGATTTGCGCACTTCTAACAGTTTGGATCAAAGCGGGAACGTTGGTTTCTTTATTGGAGAAGGCAAACATAGTCAGGCAAAACAGGTTAAAAAAGAATAGCTCAACACCAATTATATCGAAGCCATAGTTTTTCGAGGCGCACACAGAGAGAAGTCATATTCTCCAGACTTAGGATAAAGAAGAAAAGTTCTTGGATGGGGCTGTTGTCGAAGACGAAGCGTTGAGACGATCGACGACAACCATGATGACGGCGAAGACTAAGACGACGACAACGACGACGATGACGACGACTAACTGCAGGAGCAGCAAACAACGACAACGACAACAAGCATCCTTCCGCATTGCCCGCCATTAGTTGGGATTTTATGGGCATTGCAATAAGGATGGATGATGGTAGTGGGAAGCCTTAGCCACAATTCAACGACGCGACCACAGACAACCGCACCATATCAAGGGAAGAGCTTTAGATCCCAAATTGAATATTATCCAACATAAGAATTAATATTAAATGAAATCAATTTTAATTCGAAACCTGTGATATCCAATCAAACTAATAACCCCTCAGAGTCATCTCGTGTAAACACAACCACAACTCGTGAAATGGCACTGGTTGTAGGCATCATCGCATCGCATCACATCAGAATCGGGAGACTGAAATGGGGTTGGCGAATGGCGAATGGCAAATGGCGAATATTATATTATGACCGCGCGGATAAAAACAGCAGGCTAAAGGGAGAGAGCTGGAGACCATCCTGTCATCTTTTGTTGTGGATACCATTTAAATATATAGGCAACGACAATCGCCAAGTCGTTGGACCATTAAAGTTAGACAAGAGATCTTAAGTCTTCGCTGTCATCGCTTCGCGTCTATATCCTCTACCACTGCTGTGTTGCTCTGCTCTGATGCGAGCTGCGATCGAACTATGGCTAGACCGTGAACCAGAGCCCGAGCTAGAGCCTGAGCCTCAGCGTGAGTTGCCCTGTTTGCTGTGATCAATGCCATATGGCCGTGGAACGTAGTCATTTTCGTAATCATCATTTGTGAGCATATATCGCGGTCCTGAGGTCTCCCCCTCAGTCTTTGCGATGTCTAGTTTTATCGCCGGCATGTGGTTTTCTCTTTGCGGTCTGTCATTAGTCAACCGATGTACATACAGATTCTACATGAATATATACCACATCTGTGCTGCTAAGCCTCGACGACGACTCGACGTATCAGTGTTCATTCTTTGGTTCTTTTCTAGCGTAAATATAGTTTAAGCCTTCAGTTTGCGGCTTTGGTTAAAAGATTTCGTCTCATAGAATTTTCTCTTGAAGTCATAGATAAATGTCACTGATAAAACATTGAATAGTGTAAGAAATGGAATGACTTGAAATGATGATATTGTTTGAAGAGCAACAACGACGACGACAACGACGTTTGATTCATTCTTTTAATGTGCCACTTGCACAGCACACACAAGACAACAACACACTTTGAAGAGTTAGATGACAGATGTCAACGTGTAAAAGAGGTGCGAATAGAACTCAAGACTTTTTTTGTTTTGTTTTTATTGCATTTCCTTGATGGACTTGATAGATATATTCATTATTATCCTTTTCTAGATGTTGGTATTGTGTATAAATTCTTGTTGTGTGTTGAATACGATTATGTAGTGTCAATATCATTTTGAAAGCCGTGAACAAATTACTTTTGACAGGTGTCAACGAACGTTAGATGAGTTCATTATCGTATATCAGTGGTTGTTTATTGTACCAATAAAAAAAAGAAGTTACCTATATTGCTGTCTGAGTTATTTTATATAATGAAGTTGAGTAAAAGAATAAAGACTTGCAAGGAGTAATAACTTCCTTTCACAAATGACTAAATAACTCTGACAGATCACATTTCACTTGTGTATAGCAATAAATTGACACATTATGTGGAGTTTTTAAGTTTAATTAAAAATATTATAAAATCAAATCGAACACATCTAATATACCTACATCTGAACGAACCCAAAAACAGAATGGGTGCGTTCAACGTTACTTAAATATTCATAGCTGAATAAATCAATCTAGATTCGCACGAAATGCAAACCCTTAAACGTCAATATATTTTTTTTCGCTTTCACTATTTATACTGTTTTTTTTTTTTTTACAAAAATATAAATCTTAATTGATTTTGTATAACTAATAATTTTAATTTATTACGATAATTCAAAAAACATCATTCTTGTCTTGTAGACTACATTTTTAAAAATTCTTCACCTTATTCATGCCTCTCATTCGCCCATTGAGGCAATAAATGATTATACCAATTAATTACAAGCATCTTCATTTAAATGTCAGAATAAATTAATTTAATACCCCTCATGAAAGTACCTCATTCTCTCAACTTTAAGTGCTACCTTATTTATCGAGTACGCATCGCATAAACAACTTAAATAAAAAAAGAAGAAAAAGAATCTTATACATTTTATACTACTTCAAAATTAATTACATTTCCAAACACTATCCCAGAAACGCAGTTTAAGAAAAATCTTCTACATATCAGCAACAGTCATCTATTAATTTTACACGTAGTCTACAAATGTCATTCGTCTTTGCAAACCTATAAATTAATCCAAGTGTGGTAAAGTTGACTCGTCAATTGAGACTGTGGCTAGCCGGAGCCATGCAATTCTTAAGTTTTCTATCTTAATGTATTTATAGGTATAAAACACGATGCAATGTAAGAAAAACCGGTTAAAAACGATGTACGGGACACAATCGTAGATTTAATTAGTCAAAAACTTCAAGTTTGACACTTAAACGTCATAGAGTCTGTTCTTTACAATTCTGAAAGCCGTAATATTCCAACTGCATTATTATAATGATCATCATTTATAACCACAGAGCAATAAGTCTATCCAGCCAACTCTACACCTGAAAGCGATCCATCAAAGTTGAAAGCCAGAACCGTCAAATACATGAACGTCAGTATTAGAGGCAAGGCCATGAAACTTCTTCGTTTCTGTCTCTGTACTCTGTGACTATGGTGTCTTGCGCTTGCATTAGTTGGCCAAGAGAAGAGATTGTTACATTAATGGTGGTAATTTTTGCAGTTCGAGGAGATTTGATATCATAAACGAAGTGCAAAAACTCATGCCTACTCGCTGGCTGGGTCCATGCGAAGTGTTTAACGAATGTGTATTTCATATTTACTGACTGACAGCTGCCACTGTACTCCTCTGAACGCACTCACATTAAAGTATACTGCCCAACGATGTTTTTATATATTATTTTTGTTTTCGATTCGAATGAGATGAAGAAACAAAACTCACGGACGGGGGGTAATTCTGTCAGCTGGCAGAGCAAATACATATTTCTATTACAGACTCGTCAAATTGGCTTCGGTTGGATGAATGCGTGTTATGCTGAATGTTGCACGGTTAAAAAACTGTTGGGTAGAAAATGATATTTTATCCACTGAGACACTGCGAGAGTAATTTAATATTATTGTCTTCGTTAGACATTGTTTTTGGATTTTTTTACTACATTTTCTCCTAATTGAATCATGTTTTTGCACAATGTCGTCATTTGTGTGAATTTTTGACATTTCTAGGTTGTCATCGCCATCGGTGGTGGTTTGGTTTGGTTTGTCAGAGTTGCAATAAAAAACAATCATTTAGTACCTTTACTACCTACTAGGTGTGTATTGTTTATTGACAAATACACATGTTTGTTAGATGCTCTCTATTCGTATTGAATTTCTAGATGAAATATAAGATGGGTGATGATGATACTCAATTAGATCAACTTGCTACTGTTTGTTTGACACTCTCGCAACATTGTCGCCATTATGTGATGTGAGGGGAAAATGGATTCAATTTGTTAATATTCATTGTTTGTTTGTTATACATATAATAAAATATTTTATTACTGAATAATAAATACATATTGTTATATTTGAACGATGAGTACAGATAAGATATTGTAAAACGATGTCATCTGACAACATTTGAGTATCTAATCAAGCGAAATAGTTAAGCTGTCAATTTTGTGATAAGTTACATAGAAGATGATAGATGCCCAAAGGTAAGTTTGCTATTATAAGTACTAATTTAAGACCTAATTTCAAAGCTTGTATTAATTCATGGTTATTGTGAACTAAGCTGAATCAATGAACACATGACACATGTCATAGAAAAAATGATATAAGATAGTTTTGAGTTGTCAGATTTCATTATCTTGAAATATCACTCAACAGATATGTATTTATAAAACTTAAATTCTTGTAGAGTTATCAAAATTAAAATGTCAAAATTAAAGCAAAATATTAATATGTAACTGTAAATTTGTATAATGGACAAATGATTCAGCGTTGCTAAAATCTACCACAATGAGTAAAAGATATTTCTTTGCTAAAATTAGCAAGAAACAAACAAAAACAAAGAACTATTTTGACAGATCAAAACAATACATATGACTACTAATTTATATCATACACTGACAGTTTAAATCTTTTTTAAATTGAAAGTCAAATGACAATCTCAATAAAATAGAAGATTCTAACATTTCGCAATTAGAATTTTTATATTTCTACATGAAGTAGAAAAAAAATTAGTTTGACATCCCATTGACGTTAGAAATACAAACTTTGTAATCGTGATATTCGTCTGACACGAATATAGAATAAACACTAATTTTCTATCGGTTAAAAATTGAATTGAACTCATCGTGGCATTTGAACGAACCTAAGAAGGCAATAGCTTCGTTTGATGTTGTGTTTAGAGAAAGAGTTGTGACAGTTCTTTGACATTTTCTTTCTTTAACGATATTTAAACGCTTTTGTTGAAAAATAGAACTTACTATGAAATGGCACCTAACGAAAATCATTTTATGAGAAAATTTGCAATAAAATAAAGTCAAAGAACTATCTAGCTGTCAACAAAATTTGAAATTTAAGATAAAAACTTATATTTTAAACTTTTATTTTAACACTCATGTAAAGTTACACAATGTGAATAACTGCCATTAAAACATTCACAATAGAGTGTCATTTCGTGTACTCGTATATTGACCCTATCCTAATGTGTAAATGTCTCCTTTTCTATGTTAAAGGAATATTGAGTGCATAATATTTGTATGTATATCAATTTTTATTACACCAATCATATCGTTTGAGAATTGAGAAACGTGTCAATTGCTTGGCTTTCCTTTTACCTTTTATTCAAAGCTGTCAAATAAAATTTAACTATATAAAGAACATATTGACAGGCGTATGAAAATGTTATTGACACACGAATTCTATAATAATATGCGTCTCTCTATATCTTAACCATTTACTTATGAAATAAGGATATCTTGCACATTATATCGAAAGTGCTTTTATCTCAAATTTACTTCATAGAACTGTCACTATTTAACACAACTTTGAAATGAAATTTAGACTTTTATAAAGAAAATTAACAAAGGATTTTTTTTACAGTTCATTACGTTTTGCGTATGAGTAAATTTTGTATTAATGTTTGAAGTTATTTTCTAACAAGAATTTTGTTTTTGGATGTGTTCATAAAACATTCGATTTATGTCAAAACATGTTGAATTAGACGCGTTCCACCGAATTAAATCTCTTGATGTTTGTTTTCTCAAGGACGACGTTACACTTCGATTAAATTTAAAATGGCTACTTTAACAAAATCTCAAATTATCATATGGCTTTTTTATGCAAGAAAAAAAAAACCTTAAATATTCGTTTTGTTTGATGTTTTGATAAAAAAAGAAATAGACAACTGTCAGATATACAAGAACCACCTGCTTGTCTCAAGATTTCAATCAAAGAATACAAATCTTATAGTTTTGCCTATCTTCTGATGTATATTAGTAGAGCCCAAGTCAATGTCGAGCGAGGACGACTTGAGATGTCAGGTGCACACCACTAATACGTTGTCTTTCGGTCATCCAGCCCTCAAGTTTCAGATCTTGTTGTAATGCATGTAATTTCGACGTTTGTGTCAGCGAATATAATAAATTATTTCCCCTCAATATAGGATTGATTTGTGTCAGTCAAAGTCACAAAGTTCTCTTTCGATTCTCAGTATTGGCCTATGAAGATGACTATTTTGCAAAAGAACAACTTCTGATGCCGGCCGGTTCCTGAATCTCTTATTCTTCCTATCCTCTTGTCGTCCTCGTCCGTCGTCGTCATCATCAAACCGGCAGATGCGGATGAAAATGTATATTATGATGTGATCCGATGATAAAAACGAAACAAAACCAAATCTCGACGTAGACAACAACGACAACGACCGAGACCGAAGGATTCACTCATTCAAAATATCTCTGATGATGGCTTGTAACCCAGTTGGTAAGATTTCTGGTTGTGCGGCGAGCGCCATGGCCATCGCCAGAGCCTCGGACGGACATGCCCCATCTTCACTCAATGGACAGATAGGCAATGACAACAACGACTATACGACGACGACGTTATCCAGATGAAGAGCCAACTTGAATAGATGATGGAAGATAGGATGACTGATAGAAATGCAGATGAATAGCTATATCGTAGCGTGGCGTAGGTTAGGCTAGGTATATAGGAACGCGTCTCCAACTTCAACAACGGGGAGACAGGCCTATACGATAATAATGAATGCCAGCTAGTTCGTTATTAGTTCAACCCAAGTGACCATTGGCCAATGGTTTTCTTGCTGTTGTTCTTACGTACTGGGTGCTGGAAGCTGGATGCGGGATTCTGATGTTGTTGCTGCTGGTGCTTGCTACGTTGCTGCTGCTGTAGCAAGAAAGGTGTTGCAGTTGTCAATTTCACAGCGGGATGCATGTGGCAACCTAGTCAGCCTATGATATTATATTAAAAGCAACCAAAGCAGAAGAGAAATTCTTCTTCCTGCTTTGCGTTTATAGTAATTACATGTGCGGTGTGCTGCCTCATTGGATTCTCTATACTATGGAGAAAAGCTAGGCTAGCTATAAGGACACTATAGAAACGTGCTGCTTCTTACATAGAAGGCCTTACCTTACCTATAAAAGAGATCTTTCATTAGAGCGAGAATTATTATCTTCCATGATACTATAGAAGTATCTTCATCTTCATTTATGTATATTATAGGAAGGTTGCAATCGAAGTAGGAACACCGTGCGTCGTAGTCGGTCGTTGTCCGGGGGCTTGTGTCATTTTTAATTGTAGATATCCGCTATTAAAATCGGTTATTTGAATTTGTGCAATTTATCTTGTAGCATCTAAGTTTGAAATAAAAAAAAAAAACATCTCTCTCTTGAGGTATGTGTTTTCTTTGGGGATTCTAATCTGGAAGTCTGTTGCATTCGTCCTTTGAGGCGTATGTAATTATAGATTGGGCGGCGCTTAGAGCCGCTATAATAACATGATGATGAAAAAAAGGGGAAGTTGTTCTTTTTATTCTTAATTTTTTTTTTTGAGATTAGATTACAAATGTCTAGAGGTGAATAAAAAAACGGTATTGCATCTATACATCTTAAGGAATCTAAAAAAACATTTCTTGAGATGGAGAAGTAAACTGTAAGGCCTTGACTTTTTTTTAGAAGAATTCGGACAAGTGATGTATGAACTTAGTTGCCCTGAGTTCGAATATGGCCTTATAGTTTTTCTATCACGTTAAGTTTTTGAGATACATACCTATCTTTAACATTTTTTAAAGGTAACCAAAATTGGTGTTTTTAAGGCTTAAGGTAAAACAATATACTCCTTTAAATTCTTTACGAAGATTTGACAAACCTTTGGTTGATTTCTTTCATGGGTTTGAAAAATTCGTTTTTAGAGTTAATTTTTAAATTTTTTTTAAAATATTTTTGTTTTTGTTTCTTGGGCTTCGTTTTTTAAGGTTTTTAAAACCTTGTAAACTTGTTTCGACTTCGCATTTATAACAAAAACTAACATTTCTATCAACCAGTTTTGCCTTTTTTTACTATACACTGTTTTGACGTAAACTGTATGACAGGTTAAAAACTTCAGAAGATTGTTCGAACACTTTCTGAAATACTTTAAATATTGTAAATAAATTTAGAAGAAAGCGAAAATCGATTTGGGAAAATGACGAATTTTGTGTTTTATTGCGGATAAAACGAACGAAGAACATGTTTTAAATAAGAACAACATCACCCGTGTTTTGTTGGAAAATCAAACAATAAATATTATTTTACAGGAATAACAAAAACAATATCCGCAGTATGAATACTACGATAAAGGTTAAAGTAGAATCTTACAACGGATGGGTTTTTGACATTTATACAAGTCTCGAATAGATCTTATGTGACTTCATTCGCAAATGTTGGTAAGATTGATATTGCATTTGTATCTCGATGGCTGTGTTCGTTGAGTATTGGGGCAAAAAATCAATCTGTTACTGTTGATATTATTTAGTTTTATTAATGAAAATAGACTAACTGGGCTTATTTTGCAAGAGAAAACAATAGGAAAGATAATTAAGTTTTGTTATGTTTCCACCAAAGGTTTATCTCAGTTTAGAATAAAACTTTTTAGTGTTTCCACCGCACAAGAAGATTTTAAAATGATTAAGTTTGATAGAACTTTCTAAAATGCAAATGGTGTTTCGATGTTTCTAATGAAGTTTAAGTGAGATAGTTTGATTCATGTTAACCAATGAAGAACTGAATATTTCAGCACCACATGTAAATATGCTACCTTTTTTTAATTTGATTAAAACAAAACTATATTTTTTGTACATAAACATGGAAACATGCATTATCTGTAAAGCAAAATTCTCCACAAAGGTTTTTCTTCACAAATCCCCGACCGGAATCGAGTCGAATCAAGCACATTTCAACTCGATTTAGGTATATAAACAAGCGAGTTTCAAGCTCACTTCAACACCACATGTCAATGTAGTAGTCTACGAACAAACCCCCTTCTTGAAGTTTTTATTTTATGTCAACGCTGCAATTGTGATAGAATCTCAATTTCCAGGTGTTTTCTTACAATTTCTTCTTCAAAATTGTCTGACTTTGTCTGACAGCTCAACTGCTGTAAAAAAATGTCAACAAATAAAATATTTGCTCTTTGGAGGGATGTAATAACAGAAATGTCATTTAAAGCAACCAAGAAGCAGGCCCACCGTAACGTAGACGAAGCTGAAGCGTGTTTGTGATTCAGCCATGAACTACAGCTTCGGTTTGGAGTCACATCACATCACGTTACATTACATTCTTTTCCTTACGATTGTCAAACGAAGCGTGAGGTTGAAGCTCCATTTTGATAACATGTATTGAATTCCTATGGCTGAACTCGTAAACGTCAGACGAAGCCGAAGTTGAAGCGTGTTTGTGATTCAGCCATAAACAACACCGAACTGTCAATTTTCGTGGATGTAACATATCTCAGCATAAACTTGAAGATTATCGTCATCAAAACTACAGCAGTTTTGTTTATTGACGTTTAACTAAAACCAAGCCTAATCTCTTAACAAAATAGTGCAAAATATAAATTTCCATCAGAACCATGATTTTCAAAATGAATTTGAACAATTTGGAAGCATTGTTCAGGAGTCTGTATATTCATGTGGAAATGTGAAACCAAAATTAAAATAAACCACTAAGTACTTGACAGCTGACAAAATGGCTGACAGATAAAATAGTATTGCCAACTGCGGTTTGTTTTTGTTACGAATTTTTAATAGTAAAATCTCAAAAAACTGATGCGATAAACCAATATTGAAATCGGATTTAAATTAAGGCTATCAAAACACATCGGAAACGTACAATTTAATAGACATCAGAAAATAAAACTTTTCTGAGTAGAGTGTTGTTGTTTAATTTGGGTATATGGAGCAGTTTTTTATCGAAATAAACAAGTTGTATTCCAAAAACTATTCGGCCGTAATACTGAAACTGTTGAGAATACTCATCCGTTAAGTATAGAGATATTTTGTTCAGCCGGACATCAAGAATGTGAAATGTCTAACCCAACTCTTCTTTTCCTCCCATTTAGATATTCAAAACTTTTAGAACAATCACCGGTATCTTCTCTCAAATCCTCTTTTATTTTTCGAAAGCTGGCAGAGTCTTTAAACATGTTTAAGGAATTTTGTAAGATCCTCTTTAAAAAAAAATAGAAAAACCTTTTAACAAAAATTTGAAATCACCCAAATCACCTATTTTCCACATGATGTAACTTTAAAAGTTTAAAAGGAAACAAATCATCAATTATTATTAAAACTTATGGCCAAAGACTTTAGCTGATAAATATGTCAAAAAAGACAAATAAATAGTTCGTAAAAATCCCTCCAGGGTCCCATATACACACATAAACTTCAAAAATTCCTCCGGAAACATATTTATCAACATCATCATCATCATCAAAAACATCATCACCATTGCCATTTTCAAAACCAACAAACTAAATCAAGGAAAACTTTTCTTTCAAAAAGGTCAACAAACCAAACCATCACAATGCCCTTTAAAAAATATTTAAAAAACAAACTGGAATCAGAAAAAAAACTTCATGATTATACTTTCGTTCGGAAAAGTTTTTTCCGCACCCACTTCAAATAACATGCCTCGATAACTCAGCATTTGAATAACCTAGCAAACAATTTATGAAAAAAATAGTTTTAAAAAAGAAAAATGTTTTAAGGACATCTAAATGATGGAAAAAACAAATATACTTACTAAATAAAAAAAAAGAAAAAAACATAGTGAATTTTCCAAGTGCATTCCCATTTCCCAGCTCCAAAAGAAGGTGGCCAGGCTAGCCCCGTCCACCATCATCACCACCGGAATCCAATTGGTTTAATTCATATGCACGATTCCCACTCAATTATACTCCTTCATATATAAATTTTCATATTTTTCTAGAACTGCAATAAAAATCCTATCCTGGATGTACGAGAGGTATAGGAATATTTTCCAACGTTCATTCGGTCGAATGTTTTTTAAGGATTCTAGGACGAAGAGTGAGAGCAAGAGAGATGAGAATGAAATTGAGATGTGAGGAATGGGAACTCAGAACTGAGGAATGAGGACTGTGGGGACATGTGGATGGAAAGGAAGGTGGATTCGAAAACGAGTGCAGGTGTACAGCAAAAATAAAAAAAAGGACTCTAGTGGAAAATTGTACTCTTGTGTTGTAGTTCAATGACATCCAGAGGAAGGACAAATGTGACTGCCATATCGTCGTATACGGTTATGAACTTAAATATAAATATTAAAAAAAACAACAACAGCAACGATGTCGATGTCGACAACGACGACGACTATGACGAGGACGAGGACAAGATGACGATGACGATGACGATGACAACACAAAATCTACAAAAAGGATTAATTACGTTAAATTAAGCACGAAACGATGTGTACAAGGGGAGCCGGAGTCGGAGCCAGAGCCATCATCCATTGGCTTGGCGCATTAATGCGGCTGCAGCAGAGATGGGAATAAGGATCTTCAACCGACCGACCGTCCAACCACATATTGTTTTTATATTGATTCAGATGAAGTTATTTTCCTTTTTTGAATCTGCATGAAAAGGATTTTTAGTTTTATATTTGAGGTTACTTTCTCTAATTCCAGGGTCGTTCCTTCATTGGAACTTTATTCTTTATTCTTAGTTCATGAATATAAAGAGATGTACCCTTCTGCGTTTCGTTTGAGATTTAAAAGGGATTCTTGTTGTTTTTTTTCTTCTATAGAAATAAATAATTTAAAAAATATAATTATTAAAAAAAAATTGTAATACAAGGCAAAGGGAAGTGTTGGAATATTTTACGAAATAAAATTAGGGGAGCGTTTGTAGTGACCAGGCTTAAAGAAGGCTTTGTTTTTATTTTTGTAAGTGGTTAACTATTTCTTTTGGAAAAAATAAATAATAATTTATTCCATTTACAGCTCCCCCTATAGGTTATTTTTTTAATGATTTTTGGTACAAAGTGTTCACATAAAGCATATTTTCACTTTTTCTCCCTCAATCGGTCCTTGTTTAAGAAGTAAGGCGTCTTGTTTATGAATTGTATTTTAATCAAAGCTTTGAACACTTTTTAGAGATCTAAACAGAGTCAAAGCATATTCTGATCAACTGTAACTGTCACTTATCATCTGCCACATTCCACCTGTCAAATTCGAATTCAAATCTGACACCTTATTTTTTTAGTTTTTAACACCTGCTCGAAACAAAAATAAAAAACGTATTCGAAGCTCTTGACACTCTGGGCTTAGGTAAACGGAAATACAATTTTTTTTTGACAACTAGGGACGTGTTCAGAAACTAGTAATGGATAGACTATAATTTAATTTTTTTCATAGTGTTTTTGTTTGAGTTTTTAATTATTTAGATTGTTTGTTCTTACTTTTTGCAGGTTAATACTCAAATATTCAAAAATAGTGACATTGACATTAGTTGAGATTGACATGATTCTCCGAAACATATGAATCTTCGGTTTGTATTTCTACTGGAATAAGTTTTGTGGTAGAATTAATTGTTCTAGCTTTTTTTCTTAGTTTTTAGCACCTGCTCGAAACAAAAATAAAAAACATATTCGAAGCTCTTGACACCCAAGGAAATACAACTTTTTTTGACAGCTAGGGGCGTGTTCAGAAACTAGTTATGGATAGACTATATTTTAATTTTTTTACTAGAGTTTTTGTTTGAGTTTGAATTATTTAGATTGTTTTTTTTTTACGTTTTGCAGCTCAATATTCAAAAAACGTGGCATTGACATTTGTTGAAATTGACATGATTCTTCGAAACATATGAATCTTCGGTTTGTAATTCTACTGGAATAAGTTTTGTGGTAGCATTAAATGTTCTAGTTTTTTTCTCCTAGTTTTTAGCACCTGCTCGAAAGAAAAATAAAAAACATATTCGAAGCTCGTGACACTCTGAGCTTAAAAGGATATACAACTTTTTTTTGACAACTAGGGACGTGTTCAGAAACTATTAATGTATAGACTTTAAATTTCAAGTTTAATTGATGGAACACATTTGTTATTACCAATATTGTTTGAGTTTTTAATTAATTAGATTGTTTTATATTAAAGATATTCAATATTATAGATATTCAAAAATAGCGACCTACTGAACGAGGTCATTAGTTGAGATTGACATAAATATCCGAAATATACGAACCTTCTGTTTCAGATATCGCCAAAATTCATCTCGAACAGGGTCAATACTTTAGAATGACGTTTGTTTAATTTTCGAGTACTTTCTTTTTTTTTTACTTGACTTTTGACGGTGTACTGTGTTGAAGTGACTCTTTTTGACGTTTTAAAATATTAAAATGTCAAAATGAGTCATTATTGTTTTCTCACTTCCAAGTATTTAATAAAATGAAATGTCATCGTACTTTAATGTTTTTTTTTTTTTACTTTTTAGCGTGAAGGAGATAAAACTTTGACTTTAAAATAAGTCGAACACCACATTTATTTCAGAGTGTTGTCAAGTTTATTCAAATAATCAAATTGACAAAACTGGGTAATAAAACTCAGAGAAAACGAACTGGCTTTATATAATACATAATATTTATATTTTTGATTGAATTTTTTCAAGTTATATGTATTTTCAGAAATTTGATTTAAATGTCAGTTCAAAACTTTAAAAAAAAAACTTAAAACCGAAAAGCTCTTTACCTAAAACTTGTTTTAAAGAAACTAAATAGAGTTTTTGTTTTTGACATATATGTAGCTCTACTTTGTGACATTGCTTTACATTTTGACAGTTAAATGTAATAAGTTTTTTTCGACTTACTGTCATTTTTTCAAGAAGACGTCAAATAGTAAATGTTCTCACAAATTAGAAAATTAAGTGGGAAAAATGTCTTACAAACATTGTTATTAGAAGTTTGTATTCCAAATTACATTTCCGTTATTTATTTTATTAGTAAATGTTTAACGTTAAAAGTGCTGAATTGAAGTTAGGAACGTCAGTTTTAAAACTTAAAACTCACCCAAACCATTGCATTTTTAGTAATGCTTTGTTTTGTGTTTACCTGAAAAGAAAAAAAATGGGTTAATATTTGTATTTATTTAATATATATTTATTTAAAACTTTTTCAATTGATAAAAATAGGACTGACTGCACAAAATGCTACTCTTTGTTGATTCTTTTTTCAAAAACCCGTTTTTTAACTTAATTTTGCATATAATTGAACAGAATTTAAATAAAATCTATTTGTCATACTTGGCACTAAGCATGTTCAAATATTTCAATTGAAAGTGTTTAAGATCAGCACGAAATTTTGCCGAAACGATATCTCTGAGATTTAAAGTTCCCGAATTTGTCAATTGAGACACACAAATAAAAGTAAACACAATAAATTTATTGTGAAAACTTGAAAGAATTACTTCCGTAAGTTTTTTTTTGTAAAATTAGGCATGTTTACAAACTTTCACTTTTCATATTTCTCCGTTTCGTTTCAATAGTTATTTAAAAATTTGAGCTGTCAAATATTGGTAAACAAATTTAATTTTGTGATTATTCTCTTGGCGTATCCCAATTTCTGAGATCTTCTTTGGCTGAATCACAAACACGCTTCAGCTTCGGCTTTGTCTGCGTTACGGTGAGCCTGCTTCGAGGTTGCTTTGAATGACATTTCAATTATTTCATCCCTCCAAAGAGCAAATATTTTGTTTGTTGACATTTTTTTACAGCTGTTGAACTGTCAGACAAAGCAAATGTTCAGATAATTGAACTAGAACTAGTTTGGAGTCACATTACGTTCTTTTCATTTCGATTGTCAAACAAAACGTGAGGTCGGCGCTCCATTGTGATAGCATGCATTGAATTCCTATGGCTGAACTCGTAAACGTCAGGTGAAGCCGAAGCTAAAGCGTGTTTGTGATTCAGTTATATTTACCCGGATTCGCCATGTCAAATCAAACAGACCGAATGAAATATAACAACTTGCAAGAATTTTTTCGTTAAGATTTTAACAATTATACTTGATATCATTTTGACATCTTGTTTTTGACAGATAAAGTTTTCAAAAGCAACTTTAAGTTTCTTATAGTACGTTTCCACCAAAAAATTATCCGAGATTTAAGGCAAATGATTTAAAATAAATCATGAGGTGTTTCCACCAAAGAAAAGGAGATTAATTTGACGTTGTCATAACAACCAATCGTAATTAGTTTTATTTTATTCTTGTACCTATGTATTTATTATTTTTGTATACTTACATTTTATTTCGTTTTTGATTTCTTTCGTTTTCGTTTTTGAGTTGTTTATTGTTTTCAATTTGAATAATATCTGTCAATAAACAAAATTGGCGTTTAAATGGGTCGGTTCAACAATTATTCTCCGAAACAAAAGTTTGTTTGATTTGACAAACTAATGTTTCCAAGTAGATTTCAATGAGTTGTATTTGAAATCTTCATTTGAGGAGATTAAAATTTCTATTGTAAATCTGTGAGATTTCAAGGAGATTTGTGACAAATCTAGCTAAATCTCGGTTTAGTGCCCGGTGGAAACGTAGTATTAGTCATTTTGGTATCATATTTTCGTTGACAGTAGAAGTTTTTAGCAGGTCGTTTCTGATGGAGTTTAGCACCTACAAAGTTGAGCTAGGTTGTGTTGCCATTGGGCTTTAGGCTTTAAAACATCTCTTAATGAGTCATTCTGTGCTTCGAAATCTATAAAATTAAGTTAACTCCCCCTAAAGAACAATAACAAAGTGTTTTCTTTTTTTCAAAGAATTCTTTTGAAGCTAAATGCAACAAAAGTGAAGGTATGATTAGTTGGATAAGCTTCCCTTTTTTTTAGTTAGCTGTAACTATATCCGTCTTCAAAGGCTCATTCATGAAACTTATATCCCTTTTAGAAACAATCAATCAAAATTGAACAACAAACATCACATTTGTCGCCTTATGCAAAAAAACAAACACTTTTGTTTTAATAAACCCTTTTACACAAATTAGGTGTTCCCTTAGTACACATCTCTTTTGGACGAACTTAAAACAAAACAAGCAAAAAAGCAACAAAACATCAAAGAGAGCTTGTAAAGCGGCTTCAAAGCAGCTACAAAGCTTTTTTGTATATACTATACATAATATATAAACGTAATCCTTCATTTGAAGCCCGCTCTGTTGTATAGAAAGGTACATAAACCTAAAGAGTTCCATTTCAACCGCTTTTATGCATATAACCCATAGTTAAACTCTGAAGACTGTTTTTTGAAACAAAGACGTTTTATAGCATTTGCACCTCTTTCTCTCCTTTTTTCACACATGACTGCTACCATTTGCTGCTATTGCTACTGCTCCTGCTTCTACTGTTGTCGTCGTCGTCGGTCGTCGTCATTTGAGTGGAGTGTAGGTTATGTATGCGGATGGATCCCCCAAAGGATTTTCCTTATTTTTTATTTTCTGGCACTTAAGCAAAGCTGTGCTTCTTCTTTGCAATGATGATGGCAAAGGCGATGGCGATGCCTGCCAGGCACAATGGATATATGTGGTCAGTAACCCCATACGGGCCGGGGGTACAAAAATACAAAAAAATAAAAATTAAAAGAAATATAAAATGAAATAAAAGAAATTCTTCAAAAAGAAAAGAAACATTGAAAAATAAAGCTAAAGAATCAGGGGACAAACGCTAACGCTATACGAGTACTGCAGCAAAACAGCTCAGAGTTTATTTGAAGTGGGTACTTTGGAAAATTACTCTTGTCAGAGAAATAAAATATCCCAAAGGATATCACTCCTCTTGTATATGTACATATATATACGAGATACTATACTCGTACTATGTGACGTACTATGTTGTAGGAACGCTCTCGTACTACACAATATTCTGCCGTACTATTTCGGACGGAGGACGACGACGACGGTACGACACGATGACGAGGACTACGACAACGCCAGGAGGAGTCAAACCATCCTCATCATCCACAACCTTTGCTCTTCAATCAGCTTCTTTTATTTTATATAGTATACTTTACTTTTTATCGTGTTTCATCTTTCAAAAAGGAGTTTGAATCTTTGCCGTTCATCGTCGTCTTCATTGTCGTTGAGCTATAAGGACACCAGGAATTGAAGTTCGAGGCAAGATATCACACAACGGAATCATTATACGCGTTGCACTTCTGCAATCAAAAAATTGTCCTTTATCCTTTAAGTCAAAAACATAAAGTATCTATACACAACATTGAGTATCTATTGAGAAGAAAATTCATTTATTTAAAATACTTCTCCACGTCCCTTGGGGTTTCTGTTTTCTGATGAGAGGAGGGGACATTATCCCTAACAATTGAATATTTTAGTGGCAAAAATGAGAAATGAAAACAGCAAAATGCCATCGAAGCATAAGATAGTTTGTTTGGAAGTCAAAGAAGAATCAAGGACTCCTCTGCAATGACGTGAGGGATTTGCATTCAAAATTTGTTTTCCCTAAATCAAAAAATTTATATATTTAAGTGTCATATACAAAGAATCATCAGGGAAGCTAAAACGTGATGTGTGATATGGTGTTCCTAAATACAAACAGACCCAAATTCTATATGGCTATAGTTTTGTTTTTTCTAAAGGTCAAACTTTTCCAAAGGAACTTGGATCATATTCCGTAGTTAAATACACTCTTGATTACATCTGTCAAAATAGAAATAAAATGGCGGATCAAATTTCTTTCCAAGTGTCAAATGAAAAAAAATTGTGTGCCAACAACACTCGAAGCTGAAATGTAAGACCTTTTTGGTTTTCTAAAGCATCTTGCACATGAGCTACGAACTGCGAGCTGCGGATGTTCGCATATTTTGACTTTTCTTTCACATGATCTTTATTTCTATTCGCAGACAGCGACGAATTGTCAATTTATAATTACCCTTTTCAACAAACAAAACAACTGTTGCATAATTTTCAGGTTATGTTGCGTGTGAACAATTTATTCGTTGCAGTGTGGATGGTATGTGGAACGCGAATGGAGTTTGACAGTTCGTAGCAACCATACTGCAATTCGTTCCTACCGAATTGTTTTTACAAAATTATCTTGTTTTAGAAAACAAAATACAAATTTTATTATCCTAACATAAGTGTCAATTGGTTTCTTATAATTTAAATGTGTTTTTATTTGAAACTGACTTTTTGAAATGAGTAAAATCATGTTTTTTCGCCCATTCGTTGTTCGCTCTCATGTGCAAGGCCCTTAAAGGTGCGTCCAGACTTAAGAAACATTTTTGAAACATTGCAGAAACATTTGAAAAAAAAATCCTTTTTTTGGTCTGGATAGAGCATAAATCATTTCATTTGGAAACTGTAGGAGATATTTTTTTGATGTGTCATAGTTATCCATTATTGACAGATGTTTAGAACTGACAGATTCAATTTCACTTAACTTGTAAAATTTACATATTGATATCGTAATATAAATTTAAATAAGCTTATTATTTTTATATGACGTTTTGAAAACTCGGTACTACAGAAGTTTAAGTTTTTCTTGTTACAAATTTGAAGTCCCTCAGGAGAGTTACTAAAGGGCACTTCTTTTAAATTTACTTAATTTTATCTTATTTAAAAAAAAGAAGCCAGAAATAAAGTAGAAAAACATTTCATACTTACAACTTTAGGAACTCAAAAACCTAGCTTTAGTTTTGTTCTGGATATCTGTCAAAATCAACAAAAAAAAACATGAAAATGAACGGCAATTTACTTGTCAAATGTCACTTTCAAATCCATTTTGTGATTTTGATGTTACTTTAATTTTTGACAAGTTATGCACAGATTAGATCTGTCATTTGAAACCACCCACTCTTTGGTTAGTTTAAAGTGGCTGCAGATTCAGAATCCACATAATTAGGACAAAAGAAAAGGGGCATTGTGATTCTACGTGAATCTAGAGAATTACTTCCTACTGGTTGAACCATTTTGAGCTTTTTATAAAGCAAAGTGCACTGGGATTATCAAAAGAGTAGTCTCCCAGATGAATTTTGCATCTTAGACAGAAGAACAGGGCAAGTGCAGAGAAGGTGAGAGTTTATTTCCTGTTCTTCCTCGTCCATACAGCTCCTGTAGAAATCATTTGAGGCTGCACCAAGTCGTATTTCGATTCTGCCTATAAGACAGTGTCCCGTAAGGACACCTATTAGGAAGCTAATATGAAGTCTGCTTTGAGATAACAAGTTTTTAGAGCGCTTTAGGTCCAGTGAAGGCCATGTGAGTTTTGTGGCTGCTCATGTCGGTAAATTGTGCCACCTAGAGTTTGATATCGCAAAAGCTATTTCTTTTAGCAGAAGTTTGCATGTAACTATCGGTATACCTATCTTCTCCCTTTCAGGTGAAATAGGTATGACGATTCCATTTTTATCGCGATCATCGGCTTTACAATTTTCTGTGATCTCTCTGTGGCCCGGCACCCAACAGAACTCTTACACAACCAAATTATTTGGAGAACTAACTGTCCTAAATTGAATCCTTACAAGTTAAATAGAAGAACTTTTTCTTATAAATATGGATTGCCTCAGGGAAGTGATATAGTGCCACCACTTTTAAAAAATCTTAATTTCTTAATTATATCGAAAAACTTGCTCTGCATTTCATTTGCGCCAAAGATCATATTGATTCTTGGCGATTAAGCTTAAAGAGATCAGTTTAAAACAGATAATCAGGGAAATGCGTTTCTTTAGATAAGGAGCCTGTTTTTGTATAATTGGAATATTGAAGATTGGGCATATTATCAGCGAAGAAAAAGAAAGCACAAATGTTTCAAAATAATATCATCCAATAGAAAACTTATTAACTTGAAATTGAAATTTCCAAGAAAAAATAGCCTTAAAATTATAGATTTAAAAGTTGCATCGTCTGCACACTTAAGGAGCTATTTTGATAGCTTCCATCTTCACTTCTGAAGATCGCATGTTGCACCTCATCCTTCAAAGAATTTTCAGTTCATTAAGTTGATAATTCACATAATTTTCTTCTTTCCGGAATTCATTTCTTCATTACTTCATCGGACAATCATATAAAAGAAATAGGATAAGAAAAAAACTCAACACCTTTGGCACACGACTTACAACTGTCAGCCAGAAAAAATCAACAACAAAAATACACATATCAGGTCCCTAAGAAATGCTCATCAATTTGTCAGAATAGGGAGAGAAAAATAAGAAACATTTTTGTTACATGCAATGTACCTAACATGAATTACATTTTAATGCTTTCACAGTAACTCCTTTTTTTAATAATCATCATCTTGTAGTCATTATATCTACATCTTCCCAATTCTACATATAATAGCTTTATTAGAAGAGACCCACGTTTTTCTGTCATTTTTTTTTTGTGTTCATTAAACAAAATTCCAACTATATCCATCTCGTGACATGCAAACAACAAAGACTCAAACTACTCTTTATACTTCATCAAATCAAAAAAGTTCAACAAAAAATTAGTTTTCTTGATTAGCTTTTTCTCCATCACTCAAAGATATAATACCAACAGCTTTTTTCTTCTTCTTGTCTTCAAATAAGATACAAATGAAACTGACGCCTTAGGACAAAGCAATTCCATTTCTGACAGCTCGAGATGCAATTAGAAGAAACGCCTGCAACGCTGCTGCTGCTGCTGCTTTGGCTGCTGGTGAACGGAATTCGAGTTCGTTCATTCATTCGCGTACTGGATCAGCGTCAGCATAAGCACGCACGTCAGTAGCGCGTTCCTTTTTTATTCCTTTCAAAATGCGGGACCTGTAATTTGTGTTCCAACAAAACACAAAACAACTATAATAGAATTGGCTTGGCATTCAAGAGCCGGATATAATATTCTTCCAGATCCATAGAATTTACTTTGCTTTTGTGTAATCATTTTGATCCCGAATAAATACTAGAATGAGGATGACGATGACGAATAATAAAACAGCAGCATGCCCCGTTTCGCATAGATTATTCTTTGCAAACCTCTAATGGTCTGGCATAATTACACGTCTTTGCAATTTAAACTTCTGCATCGAACATGTTAAACACTGTAAATGAAAAATAGCTTAGAGGGCCACCAGCAACAGCAGCAACACACCATAGCAGCACCGCCACGCCGCGCCACCACACGGGAGCTAGATATAACAATAAGGGAGCCACATCAAGTACAGCTTATAACAAACCAATCATAGAAGGCGCCCTCTAAAATTATTCCAGCCATGTTCCCTTTTCCCATGTCCCAGCGATCGTCTGTTGCAATTGAATTGCCCAGCGGCGCGGCGCAAGTGGACATAAAAATCGCTTCATCATTCGCGAAGTAATAATTAGATGGTTTTCGCTCAGTCGTAAATCTCCGCACCGTCGCTAGATGGGGCAATGATATACTACTGGCTGGAGCTGGCTGAATAGCTGGCTGGCTGACTGGTTGGCTGGGGCGCTTAGGCGAAGACGAATTGTAGAAGCCAGCAGCGGTGGCGCGATCGTAAAACCGCCTCGAACATCTCCGGGAAGTTGTAATATTCTAATGATCCATCGTCGTCGTTGTTGTTGTTGGTTGGATAGTTTGCTCTGCTGCCCGAGATGTACCTCGAGGGCACCCAATTACTCCAAAGTATTGGAGAGTATACATAGAAGAATAGGTAGTAGCAAGTTTTAAGAAGTTTTACCCTGTGCACTTGTAGAAGAATATATATCTTTGCACTAATTGTAACGGTGTTGTGTTTTGGCGGTCGGCAGAGCAGCTTGGCGCGACGAAGACGACGCAACTGTAGCATCGTTGCTATAGTCGTCATTTTCTTTAGGACTGTTATGGCATTTAACTGCATGAAATTGTGCAATCTAGATGTGATATGAATTAAATTTAAATATAAAGAAAAACTATAAACTGCCTAATCAAAACATGTTGTTGAGTTTCGCTGGGTTCAGGAGAGGTAAAAGGGGTAAGGGGAAATAAGTGTAGAATACTTAAAGATTCATGGAGTTTTTGATTGATGCTTCTGCTTCCTGTAAACATGATTTACATTACAGAACAAACAATTTGAGTTTGAGTCTAGATATATTTAAATATAAAACATAAACTCGCGTTGGGCGCCATTTACATAAAAAACATTAAACTGCTGGAATTGTTGTACATAAGGAAAAAGTAATAACTTCAAGGTGATTAATGTACGATTTTATCGGTTGTTATGAAATCAGAACGCTGCCACGGTTCTAGATTTTTAGAACTTAATTTTTGTTTGTCTATCGCTTTTGTAAATTCGAAATCAAGGGTCACTGACACTTAAGCTTTCAATCAACTCAGAGTTAGAATCCCGTGCACAAAGTCTTTAAAACTTTTGAATATAAAAATGAGGGAAAAAAGAGTTGGTTGAAGCATTTAACATTCTTCATCAGCGGTTAAAAAAAGAAGAAATATTCAACATTCTTGATGTGTGGTTAAAACATGAATCTCTATAGTTGGCAATTCGTCGGAAACCGTGTTGAAGAGAAAATACTCACGTGCATTGGTCTTAAGGTTTTGAATATCAAAATGGGAGGGAAAAGCAGAGTTGATAAAAGCATATCACATTCTTAAAGTGCGGTTGAACAAAGAATTTCTATGTTTAAAAGTACATCGGAAAATGGGATAAATAGAAGACACCGTTGATCATTGGTCTTAAAGATTTAAATATCAAAATAAGAGTGAATAATGGGTTAAACATTCCACATTCTTTCTGTGCGGTTATTAAAAGAACCTTGATATGCAGTTAAAAAATAAATCTTTATAGTTGGCAATACGTCGGAAACTGAGCTGAAGAGAAAATACTCATGTACATTGGTCTTTAGGTTTTGAATATCAAAATGGGAGAGAAAAACCGAGTTGAGAAGATCACGTTCTTGATGTGCGGTTGAAAAAAGAATCTCTATATTTTAAAGTACATCGGAATTTCGGATAAATAGAAGGCACCTTAAAGATATAAATATCAAAATAAGAGGGAATAATAGGGATGGGTAGATAGAAATGGCGATCAAGGCAACCTAGCCTGAGATCCAATTAGCGCTGTAGTCCACCGTTTTGATATCAAAAACTCGTTTGACCTGTGATAGAAAGGGAAAGATTTATAGAGAAGCTTCATAGCGATTATGTTAGAGCCATTTTGTCGCATTGAGTAAAAAGATTACTCTCTAATCTTTGTCTCAGATAGCTCATCAAGTCCGTGAAAGAATGCTTTTCCAAAGCAGGAAATTTTCAATGGATTATCGATTCACTTTCTCTTTGGTCACTACAACTACGGCAAAAGGTGTTGTAAGAGATACCCAACTTCCCTGCATGTCCAATGTCCGGTACAAACCGCAACATTACTGGCTATGTCTTGCCTTGGCGTGCATAGAAGATCGTTTGTACGGGTTTTATTATAGGTGGGCCATATCACCCTAGATATAATACAGTTGGGTAAACTGCTCCACCTTCGGTTTGATTCAGTTTGGTAGATAGAAAAGACTTTACCCTTCATAGCACCAAGAGGAATGTTAACCATTTCCGCAAGTGAGCTATGAAGGGCTAAACCTCGCCTGGCTAACTCGTCAGCCCGTTCAGTTCCCACGATACCACTATGGCCCGGAACCCAGATCAGTGTGACACCGAGGTTAATATTCAGGCTCTCAAGCTCATCGCGACATTGCTGGCCCAATTTAGATGACCATGTGGCCGAGCTAGTGCCTTTGACAGCTGCCTGACTGTCTGTAAAGATAGCCGCATTTCGGATTAAGTTTGGGCTTTGTTTAAGTATCTTACATGCCTCCCTTATTTCCAGCAGTTCAGCCTGAAAAACGCTAGCAGGAAGCCTAGAGGATTTAGCTACATTTAGGGACCCAGAAAAGATCCCAGAACCAACTCAGCACTCCATCTTTGAGCCGTCAGTAAAGATGGTTGTGTCGAAACCTATCGACAGGATGTCATCCTCCCAATCTTCTCTGGATGGGAAAATAACCTTAAAACCCTACCCTTACTAAGGCTCAAAGTAGGAGTGCAGTAGTCAGTGTCTATACCGAGATAATATCTGAGGGAATCAATTTCGATGTGTTGCTGTGACCATAAGGTTTTGACAACCAGCTGTTTGATTCTATCAGCCTAATAGCGCTGCAGGAAACTATGTATTTAATAAAAACGTCGATTGGTAGAAGGTCCAAAATAACGTTTAAGGCGTCCGTTGGGCAAGTACGCATGACCCCTGTGGTGCCCACGCAAGCTGTTCTCTGAACCTTCTTTAGCTTATCAATATTATAGGCTTTGCTAAGAGCAGGCCACCACACAATCGAACCATATGTTAATATAGGACGTATTACGGCTGTGTACGTCCATAAAATCATCTCCGACTGAAGTCCCCACTTTTTGCCGAAAGTTTTGCTGCAGGCGTAGAAGGCACCACAGGCCTTCTTAACCTGTACTTCAATATTTAGTTTCCACTTTAGTTTAGGGTCGAGTATAACTCCCAAATATTTTCCATGGGAAGGCAATGATAGGATTTGACCGTTGAGTTAAGGTAGCGTGAAGGGCGGTACTTTAGTTTTGGTGGTAAAAAGCAACAGTTCAGTTTTACTTTGGTTAAAACATATCACATTGTCAAATATTCCAAAAAAAAGAACCTCTATACCTAATAGTATGTCAGAAATTCGACTGAAAAAGAGATACGATGGAATAACATAATGAGAGGGAAAAGCATTTCGCATTCTTGATGTACGGTCAAAAAAAGAACCTCTCTACTTAACAGAACCAGAAACTGAGCTCAAGACAAAATTTTCGGACATTCCAAAAAGTATAAAAGCTTTACGTTTGAATTGTATCACTGTAATTATTAGGAGGGGAGAGAGGAGGGGATTAGCAACTGCATCACTTATTTCCGCATAAAACACCATAAAATCTCAAATTTTAAGTAAGACAAACTTTTAAGTGCATCATCATTTACATTGACCTTGTTTCGAATAAACAAAAAAAGAAACGTGTGCCCCACAAAACCAAATCAATCGAATTTCGAAAATCCTTCTAAAATTAGCTTCCAAAAAGAAACAAACATAAATTCCCATTTTTCAATCAAATGAACACCAGAAATTAAATAATCCAGACATGATTACGCAAATATCATTTAAACACAAAAAAAAATAATTAAAAGAAAAAGAATTAAGGAACAACCCAGACATTTATTTAGTTTAAAGAACCCAAACACAACTCTCTCTCAAAAACGAACATTAACGCCATGTTTATGTCTGCCACAAAAACGATACTTTTCTGCGTCTAAGGAATTTTTGCCGCCCGAGGAAAAATTAAAAAAAAAAAAAAACATGGAAAACATTTAAACTGAAATGAGATTCCTTATTTCAATGAAAATATAAACATTACGCAAATATAAATTTTTTGAATATTGCGTTGGTGGATGGAAAACTTTCAATTTTTAGTTTACCTTAACGAAGACAGCAACAAATAACAAAAATAATAAAAAAAAAAACGGAAATCTGAAAACGAATAACGCAAAATGTCTGTTTCTATATATTTTTGCAACGTGACCGGAAGTTTAATTGAATTTTATTCTACTGCTGCTTTTCTGGAATTCCGGTTCACGTGAATATATTTCTATGAAAACAACATAAATTCCCTCAGGTCAGTAGCCTTACGTTATACGTTATGTGTGATGGCAGCAGATATAAAACAAATACAGTAAAATAAAACTGAGATGTTTACGTTGGAAAATATTCTTCTTCGGATGTGCATTTAGTTGTCCGCGAAATCCGTTGGTCCTCTTTTTTAACGAAACAAATGCAAAAAACAAAAAAACAACGAAACAATAGCCTGATGCTTGAAAAGGCCTGCCAAGGATAAAATAATCGGTGTGTGTTTTGGTTTTGGTTTTTTATTGTTTTCTCCTCTTTTACATCGAAAGATTCTCCAAAACAATCCAATAAAAAGCGAACTAACCGCAGGACCATCGCCATCGCATGTTCTCGAGGACCGAGGACGACCCTTTAACTGGAACATGTTTGGGTTCATCGACTACTATCCCAATAGAACCGAGCCGGCGGTATTTTTGTCTTTTGATTTCAACAACAACAAATAAAAAAATTATATTTACACACGTTCAGTTAAAAAATATAAAAAATACAAAAAACGGGGAGGACAAAACAAAAAGGATAAAAGAATTGTGTAATCCTATATTTTCAATATCCGCGTCATCGTTCATTCGAGTAAGGAACAAAGAAGCCGTTGCGGGGTTATATACGCTGAAGCTGAAGTTAATGCTATACAAAAAAGTCCAGAAACAATCCGTATTGTGGGAACTTTCCGGGATAACATTATATTATTATTTATATGTAATATGCAGAGAGGTACTGTGTTGTTGTAGCAGCACTCGTTAAGGGTCATTTGAGTTCGATTGTTCTTTTCGAAAATAACACACGTTCATATGAATGTGAGTATTCGAGCGAGAGTTCTTCTTCAAGGAATAGTTTTTTTGTAAAACAAAAAAAAAAACTAACGAAATTTGAGTAGATATATGTTCCGACCTATCCCTGCCTACAATAATAATCGTACCTGCTGCTCTTCTGTCAACGACCTTAGAGATGTCAAAAGGAATTAACTTCACTTTTTGGTTTGTGTATTTTATTGGCCAATGGACTTTTGTATAAATTTACAAGGAATAAAAAATAAGCATATGTAGTGAAGTTGAATATGAAGAAAGTTGTTTACAAGTACAGAAGCCTTACTTAGATTTTGGGGACATGTTTGTTTTAAGTGGGGACTTTATAGAATTTTGTACGGAAACAGGTCTAGTTTACTTTTCATTGAATTGACGTTTTAAGCATCTTGCACATGATCTACGAACTGCGAACTGTGGATGTTCGCATATTTTGACTTTTCTTTCACATGAGCTTTATTTCTATTCGCAGACAGCGACGAATTGTCAATTTATAATCACCCTTTTCAACACACAAAAGAAGAGTGGTATAATTTTGAGGTTAAGTTGAGCGCGAATAATTTATTCTTTGCAGTGTAGATGGTGGAACGCGAATAGAGTTTGACAGTTCGTAGCAATTCGTTACTGCAATTCGTTACTACCAAATTATTTTTACAAAATTTTATTGTCTTAGAAAACAAAATGTAAGTTTTATTATTATAACATAAGTTTTAATTGGTTTCTTATAATTTAAATGTGTTTTTGTTAGAAATTGACTTTTTGAAATTTGTAAAATCACGTTTGTTCGTCCATTCTTTGTTCGCTCTCTTGTGCAAGGCCCTTTATTGATTTGCGCATAAATTTGACAGCTGTTTAAGTTTCATATAGTTTTAAAAAATCTTTTAGAGAAATGTTTTTTTCGTAAATAGTAACACTGTTTTAAGTGACATATTATTTGACAAATGATACAAATACAGTATTATTTAAATTACATTTTTAACAAGTGTCTGTCTGCTGAAAAAACAGTGTCCGACATTCCTGTGTGCGAGTTATTTCAGGGAGTTAAGAGATATAATATTTAATGCCAAGTCAAAATGGGTAATGGCACTTGTCATTACAAAAAGAAAGAAACTTCCACACCTGGTTGTTATAAATTTGACTTTTCATTAAATTCAACAAACTTGAAAAGCTTATTTTTGAAAATCTTTAGAGTTGACTAGAGTTCAAAACTTATTTTGTTTTTGAGCAGTAGACAACGGCTTTTACCACATTTCTAATGTTTTCTAATAAGCTGGTAGTTTATTGCTCATAGTGACAGCACATTTGACAAGTGGCAGATAATTAAAATGTACCTGCTAACAATCCTTTATTTGTCAAATTTGACATTTTGACTTAATTAAAAAAGCATATTTTTACAAAGCAATAAAATATGAAAAGTTGACTATAATTTTAAACCGTATAGCAAAAATGCGTAACAAAGTCATTCTGACCACTAGGCAGCAGCTTTTATCACATTTGTGATATATTTTTTTTATTAAATTGGTAACACTGTTCAAACAACTGATAGCTGACAGATAATTACAGCTACTAATAATATCTTCCTGCTGAATCCAAACGGCTGATTTGAGAAAGCACTTTTCATGACAAGAATTACTCTTAGAGAATTTGTCAGTTCCTCCCAAGAGGCAGTACCCATGAAAAACTTTATATGGCACAGGCAGGGATCGGACAAGTTAAAATGTCAAATGTGACAGATGTCACAACGGCTTTTACCACATTTCTAATGTTTTCTAATAAGCTGGTAGTTTATTGCTCATAATGACAAGTGGCAGATAATTGCAGCTATATTAAACTCTACCTGCTAACAGTCATTTATTTGTCACATTTGACATTTTAACATGTTCGATCCCTGCCTGTGCCATATAAAATTTCTCATGGGTACTGCCTCTTGCGACAAATTCTCCAAGAGTAATCTTTGACATGAAAAGTGCTTTCTCAAATCAGCCGTTTGGATTCGGCATATAAACTGTAGGTCCCTTCTATTCCTGACAACATAACTCGTACACAGGAATGGTTGAGAGTTGTAAGTCCCTACGCCCTAGTTCGCAACGGACTATTGCGCCACCTAATTTTTAATTTTAAGAACTATAAAACAAGAAATGCCAAACTTTTCTAACCTATGAATACAACCATATTTTAAACATTCATATTTTCTTTTATTTAAATACCACTTAAAGAGTGCAACCGTTCCTAGATATAGGGCAGCAGTATTTACCACATTCTTAATATTTGTTTTTGAATTGGTAACACTTTTCGTAGTGACGATAAAATTTGACAGAGGTGAGTTTAGTATATTTTAAATTTCACCAAGAAGCGAAAAAGTTAAGAAAATATGTTAATTAAAATGTGCGTACTGTCACATATTTAATCTGATTTTGACTTTTAACCTTTAAAGGTTACACAAAATCGGGTTCCAAAATTAAAAAGAAAAAAAGGTGTAAGAAAACTAAGGAAAAACCTTCATTGCATCAGAAATAATGAGGAAAATTCTCCCACATGAGGTGATGTGTTATGGCTGAATCACAAAAACGCTTCACCTTGGGCTTCGTCTGCGTTACAGTACGCCTGCTTCGTAGCTTTGAATGACATTTCTAGTATTTCATTCCTCCAAAGAGAAAATATTTTGTTTGTTGACACTTTTTTTTTACAGCAGTTGAGCTGTCAGACAATGCAAATGTTCAGAAAATTGAACTAGAGCTTCCGTTTGGAATCACTTTACGTTACATTACGTTCCTTTCCTTGCGATTTTTAAACGAAAGGTGAGACAGAAGCTCTATTGTGATAGCATGCATTGAATTCCTATGGCTGAACTCGTAAACGTCAGGTGAAGCCGAAGCTGGAGGGTGTTTGTGATTCAGCTATTTAGATTTTTAATGACTTAGCCTGTCAGCTGTCAAGAATCAACATTTTTGGACTACTTAAATTTTACATTGCAAGTGTAAGTGAACATAAATCTTCCATGTTTTTGGATTCTCTACAAAGCATTGACCAATTGACGTCTACTTCATTGACCAATAATTTATAGAAAAAAGGATTGCTCAAATTAACAAACAGTAGGAAAGTGGTCATTTGATTAAAAATACTCAAATTCAATGACTTCCAATTTATTAAAAAAATTATGTAGCTCAGTAGCTACTTATCTCTTTACTTAATGACACTTTGTATAAAAGTTTGACAGAAGGGAGAATATGAACCAACCGCATTGTGTAAATATGGGTATGTCGGTGCATCTGTCACTTTTTTTTGCATCATGTTTATAATTTTCAGAATAAATATTTTTATTTGCAAATAAACACTTAAAATATAAAAAAAGTAATAAATTAAACACTAATTGAGGTTAAAAATGCAAAGAGTTCACTGAATTTCAATAATTCAGCCTACTGTCACATTTATACAGAAACCATTCAAAATGTCAACAACACACAATAATGTGTCTGTCTCTGTATAATATGTCACGTCTGATCTGAAAAGAAAATTCCCCTTTGACATCCTCAATTACTATGTACGAAACAAAACCGTTGGGAATTTTGTTTTATAGCTTTTGGCTGTCAACGGTTTCAAGGAGTGTCCTAAATTTTTCCAACAAAACTTATCAAATTTTTTTTCGTTTTTTTTTTTTTCAAAAGACACGTCGATAACCCATAAACTGAAAATAGTTCCAGTTTTGTTCGTCGTTGAATCTTAAATTTAATGTCGTCGCAGTCGTTTTTTGTTGTCAATTGTAACGGTTGCCATAAAGTGTCACAATTATTTGTGCCTCCATACATTTTAGACAGTTAACTTTATGACTCGCCATTATTGGGGCACATTAGTCTCCGCTTGGTTTTAAGTATATTGTGTGCTTTTTTGCCTCATCACACCCTCTCCCCTCTCACGCACTATTTTGTCAAATCTGTCAGACACTAAAAATGTCTCCCACGATCCTTTTCAACACACAGCCAGCGCCCAAAACAGACTCTCAACGGAAGAACTATCAACAGTAGGGTATTTAAAATAAACTCAAGTAATTCCAGATGGATGTTTTTCTAATTTATAGCTTTGCCACCCCACCCCCAAAAATAGGGAAAAAGAATATAGACATGTTGGCATTAATGTGCACTGTTGCAGTTAATGCACCCACAAATGTCTGCAGGGACTTAAAGGGTATCATCGCGCCACCATCTTTCAACACTTTACTCCGCAACTCACCATAACCATCGTCGCGTCGCCGCTGCCTCGCCGCCTCTGACTGTGCTTTGCTTTGTCGAGGAGTTGGTGAAAGCTGGGCAACTCCTCATCTGCATCCTCATGCTACCATTGACTGTAAAATAATCAACCAGCAGCGGCGGCGCGGCGGAGCGACGATGTAAATGATGATGATACGACGGAAACGACGGACGATGACGACGTCAGGAAGGGTGAATCACATTTGAATGCGCTTTTCGTGGAGTAGTCGTTAGCGTTAAGGTGGGCACTGGGACGAAGCGCAGGTGATTAAATGAACACCATTCCAAGATGACCCCATAGACAGACTGTCTGGTTCTAGAGTCGCGTCGACTACGACTTCGACGGAGACGACGAGCGACGTTGTCGTGCGAATAGCTGCATAGATACCACATCGCGCGCAAAAGACGAGACGAGACGAGAGAGTGGAGATTATTTATGACGCTCGGTCCTATATGGGGCAAGTAGACTGCTGTGAAGGTGATGATGCTGCTGACACTGCTGCTGTCGTTTATGTTTATGCCACGAAAATATATACCAAGAGAAGGGAGGTGAGTCGGTATCGTAGTCCACAACGACGCGGACGGTCGTTTGGTCGGTTGGTTGATGGAAGGATGGAAAGGGGGGTTAAGTGCTACATAAAGTAAACCTACCTACTGAAAGCTAAAGAAAATAGTAAATCACCAGGTGAAGAGCCATGGATGATGACTACGGTTGGGGTTCGAGCTGAACCTATGTACTTCCAGAGACTATAAGGTGAGAGACACGACGACGACCAAACGACTATGACGATGACGATAACGACGACGAATCATGCGGCTAATGATTGGATGTTTTATAAGCTGATGCAGTGATTAAGGTGATTCTGCTGGTATGGAATGAATCGTTTGCATTCAGGAAATTGTTTGTGTAGGTAATGCAGTGTGCGAGTATAGTTGTAGGTTTTATTCCTCCATCTATATGGATGCGGATGGGAACATAGGGTTAAGATAGCAAAAGCAGACCACACACAGTGTTGTTGTCATAAAGGAAACGAAGGTAGGAGTGTAGAGACCCCATTCAATGAAAAGTTATAGTTATCTATCTATAGGGTCTTTTTTTTGTTGTATTTGTTGGTCTGCCGATGGGCGGGTTTATGTTTCACTTTTTTTTCTTAATCTTCTTTTTTTGTATTTTTTTTATGACGTTATGAGTAATGGTTATTTTAATCTGATATTTAATAATGGTTCAATGGAAATCTTAAACTTTTATAGGTTTTATTGTACTTTTATTGGCTTTTTTCTTCAGCTTGGTTTCTTTTAACACCGAAATTTATAGTTCTCGGTTTTGACGGAAAAGTATGCTACGCATAAAATATGATTTATTCAATGGTTAAAAAATTACGATTGGAGGTTTTAATGACAGCTAGTAAAAGTGTGAGCTTCACTTAAGACGTCAGAAAGCTTCACATTTTAATGGGGGGGAACCAACTGACTGAGAAAGAGTTACAAATAGTGATAAAAGTTACAAACAAAATTAAACAAAGATCGATGAACAAAAAAAAAATGGGAGTGCTTGAGGAGATTAAGTGAAGCAGGAAAAGTTTCACAATGCGTTTTCTGTATTAACAAACTTCAACTTCATTGAACACCATAACATAGTTAGTGGTTATTGTATTAAATAAAGTTTAGAAACCTTAGTCTTTGGAGTATTTCGGATCATGTGTTCATTTTAATTTGTTAACCAACTCTAAAAGCTATTTAATAAAGGATAGGGGGGACCTATAATTTTATGCCAAATTTGAACTGCTTTATACTTAGGTCCTCAGACCTGTTAAGTCCTACGCCTACGCGCTATCGTGTACGGTTTCCGGAGATGTGTTTCAGCTCCCTCCGACTCTTGCCTAGTGACGCTCCTACGCCATGTGCTTCTCGGTCGTCTAGCTCTTCTACCTTCTTGTGTTAGCAGATTCCACTACATTGCTTGGCCTGCAATGCAGTTGTTACCTTTTCGAAGCGTATGTCCAATACATTGCCACTTACGTCTTCGTATTATAGATTCTACAGGTTTCTGACCTGTCCTTCTATAAAGGACCTCATTTGAAATACGGTTTGGTCATAAAATCCTTAGGATGTAACGAAGACATCTATTTAAGAAGGTTTCGCTTTCTTGTTATGTCTGGAGTAAGCTTCCAAGTGCTGCACCCATAAAGAAGCACAGATTTGACATTGGTGCAAAACAGTCGTAGCTTTGTTTATAAGCTGATAGAGTTATTCCTCCACATTTTCGACAGCATACCGAACGCCGCTTTTGCTTTGCCGATGCGACAGATGACGTCTTATTTATTAGATTCGAACCTTCCGGAGCGTTGATGTCCATCCGCTCTACATGACCTAGCCATCTAAGCCGTTGGACTTGAATTGTGCTAACTAGGTCAGTGTCGTTGTACAGCCCCTACAGTTCGTCGTTATATCTTCTCCTTCATTCTCCATCTATGCGTACGGGACCAAAAATTATCCAAAGAATTTTTCTCTCGAAGTATTCTAAGACGCTCTCATCTTTCTTTGACAAACTTCGAAACTTCTCACAGAACTTCCTTGTTTTGGCTTGGACCGGGATATCCGTAGCCGTACCTTGGCTACAACGAGGTAGTGGCCCGAGTCAATATTGGTCCCTCGGAAAGTTCGGATATCCTTTGTACTGGAGACGTGTTGTGCGTCGATCGCAATGTGGTCAATCTGTTTGACGGTTGATTGATCTGGAGATTTACATGTCCCCTTGTGGATATTGAGATGTGTAAACTGCGTACTAGCTACCAGAACGTCTCGCCCCGCAGCGAAATCGATCAGCCTGAATCCGTTGTCAGAGATGGTGTCGTGCAGGCTGTATCTCCCGATTGTGCCAGTAAAGATGTCTTCTCTTCCTAGCTTGGCGTTAAAATCTTCTAAGATAATTTTAATGTCTAGTTCCAACAACAAATCCACACCCAAATAGCCTTTATTCTCAGTAACAGTCGCCGTAGTAGATATCGCAGTCTTTTAGTTTGCGTTTTCCCCGTCCATCCCATCGCATTTTTTGGATGGCGGTAATATCTGCCTTGCAGCACTTTAGGGCTTCCGCTAATTGTTCGGCTGCACGTGGTCTGTTAAGGGAAATTCCACGTACAGATCCGAAGTTCGTTGTTCTTATTTCGTTTGCTTGGGTTGTCAACAGTAAATCCGTCCGTATCCGAGGCTTGTTGGTGCTTCGCAACTAAAGGTATTTTTTACGTGGCCAGGAAGTCACCCCGACGGCACAACCGCCAACCTGGAGGGCCAGATCCTGAGTATAACTCCAAGAACGGGGAACCGGATAAACTGCTCCTTATAGACTTGGGCTTCGAATAAGTCATAGAAGTCCTATAAGGTGCTCACTAAGTAGTTGAACTTTTGACCATTTTTTGTAGGTCCTAATAAATTAAAAAAAAATGCCGAACGCGAACTTGCTTATAACTTTAAATTCCAAGTCTGAACTCAATTAACACAATGGTTTAGGCTTTAGGCCTTAGGGGTGAGGACCGATAGACAGCCGGATGGAATCGCTGGATCCAGTTTTATCGATTTTTGTTCACCGTAAAGTCATGTTCGATTACAATCTCTTGTAAAACATTTTTATCAAATGGAAAACTTGATTTACATATAGTTCTTGCAATTGGCACGCAAAAAAGAAGATCAATGGACCCTCAAAAAAAAGGAGACGTCAACGCATAAAGACAGCCACCATTTTGAAATAAATCACTTCATACGATTGTAAAATAAAATACTGTTTCTTTAATCTCGATTTATTGTGTAGTTTTCGTGAACAAAAATTCCCAAAACCCTACATTTTTAACATCATTATTGGCCCATTAAAATTTTGAATTTTTACGTTTAAAAATGTGTACATTTAATAATACTTCTTCAAATTCTTTATCACAGTGACATTTACTCAATTTCTAAATCTGTGGGACCGTACACTTGTAGCAATATCCTTCAATCGATTTTTTAAAAGCAAAAAGCTTCAAAACTATTGCTTTTTTGAAATGAAGAAAGCGTCAAAAGTCAAGAAAATAAATTACTAGAAATGTTAGAAATCAAAAAATTCTAAGTTTTACCATTAAGTTTTAAAAGTGTGCAAATTGCTGTCACGAATTCCAAACATTTCCTGACTCGTTTTTCAAAAATCACTTACGTTTTATTCGCAAACAATGAGCAACATAAATCAACACGCATAAGTGTCCTTAATCATAAAACAAAACTGGCATAGAATCAACTGTCAAAAGTGCAAATTAAATTTTTATTTTTTCGCACCACAATAATTCAAACTTCAACGTAAAATGAAGAGTTGTAAAACTGTCAACTTTCTATTCAATCTTTCTTTTTTTACTTACTGCAATCAACCAAGAGGACAATAATTAATAAAAATGATGAAACAAAAAGAAAAAAAAGGAGAAATGATTATAGCACTTAAAATTTATTACAAAAACTATTTTAAATGCTTAAATAAATTTTGCACTTAAGTGTGACGTTTTGAAAATTTATTTTTCCGCAAGTCGCATATTTTTATACTTAACACTTCATTTCATTCGGTACTTATTAAACTTACAACTTAGAAACACATAGATTTTATGCAAGACGAGCTAGACTACGACCAGGACCATACCTTACCTCACCTATCAGGCAGCAGAAGAAAGAAGCGTGCGTTCTTTTATATTCATCACGTTATTTTGATCGTAAAGTTAAAATTTTTATTAGCGTTTCAGATTTTCCTTTTTTGCTGTTTAGTTGTTGTTTTTTTTTTCCATCATCACACTCGATTAACCGAAGAACGCGCTTCATTCTAGACAAAAGGATTCTTCAACACCTTTCTTGTCGAGTCGAGTCGAGTCGAGGGTTATGTAAAGCCTTTTCGTTTGTAAATTTTATATACCTTCTAAATATATGCTGCATGAATTGCAAATGAAGCGAAATATAAGGAATTTCAACCCCTCTTCATGTGATGGCGTTTTAAAGTGATCTTTCTTTAACTTGTTTACCTATACATAGATGAAAAGCACAGAGGGGGTAATACGTATAGTGAGAAGGAGATGAGTTGAAATTTATTACCGTTTTGACATTTATTACACGCAGTTTTTACATTATTCTACCCAAAAGACCTCATTTGACGTTTGTAACTTATAACTGAACCGAACCGAACCGAACGAACCTAAGCCAGTGACAAACTCGTATTTTTTGTTTTGTTTCATTCAAATTGACACAAAACTCGTTTGACAGTTAAAAAAATATAAACTGCACTACAGTCGGTCGAGTATATTGACATTACATTTTTCATTCTGGATAAGGTGATGGTTAGAATATGAGAAATGACGTTTAAATATATTTTTAGAATCACAAAGGTGCATAATATGATGATGGAATGACAAGTTTATACGCAGTTTCATTTCTTTTCATTTAGTTTGATTTGATTTTATTTTCGGGTAGAACTGGTTTATTGACAGCTGCTGTTGCTGTTGCAAGTAATGTTGCATGAATAAATTTCTTTTTTATGATTTAAAAAGCAAATATATCGAATTAAATGCAGTTTTTTTTCTTCTTCTGATGTTTGCTGTAAGTGATAACCAGATGGCTTGTGGACAAAGGTGATGTTTTTAAAAGGGGTGATTTTGTGCTTGGGCTTATTAGCGGGGTACCTTCACTTTGACAAATTATTTTTTGAGCGGCTGGAGTTGAGGTGGTTTTTGATTACCATACGTCATTAAATAGAAGTGGCGTGATTTATCATTTTGCAACCCTTCAAAATTAACCACAAAGAAAAGGATAAAAAACAAATCTCTCTGAATTTGATAAATAAAAGAGAAGGATCAAAAATGACATTTTTTGATTGAAGTTTCCGCTAAACATAGTACTTTAAATTATGCATAACCGATTATATGAATCTGTGAAATTAGTCAAGTGTCAAGTGTAAGCTAAGCATAGACGGTTGAAAGATCTACAAATAATAGCCGAACTGTCAAAAGTCTTACAATAGCATATAATTAGGTGTCAATTGGTTATTTTCTATTAATTGAAAAATTTGTATCTAAATGTATGACAATTATTTGGTAGAAAATCGGTTGACCTTTGCGACCTTTCTGTTTACATGGTTAAACTAAAAATTGATAGTCCTATTGGACAGTAATTTCTTTCACAGATGACATTCGCATTTTGACAAAGTCAATATTGAAGGTTGTGCAAAGGTGTGACCATTTTGCATTACATTCGTTCACCGCATGGCTGACAGTTGGCTGACAATTTTTTTTTTCTATCACTTTTGACAGATGAAATTGGATGTTTGCATGGTTAATGGAAAATAAGTAAAACATAATAAAAAATAAAATTTCTTTGAAAAATCTTCCAACCGTGTGTACTTAGCTTTAAAATGTCAAAGATTCGCTTGCATTCTATTTGCAACTCATTCAGCAGGTTCTGTAATCGACATAATTGTTTATGTCAATTAGGTGCCATTAGATAAATTGGCCTGTTTATTTTTAATACATTTTAACAAAATCTATTTTTTTTGACAGATAAACAAATGTTCTCAATAAAATGTTACGGTTCTTACAGTCAAACTCTGAAAGTAGAATTTTCTGACATTCGACTTTCTTTTCGGAAAATGTAAAGAAATAAAAGTGGGAAAAAAAGAAACATAATTTGACAATTATTAAGGTGTTCAAAGTGAGATGATTCTATTTGACGTTTTTGCACCTTATCTCTTTCCTCCATATGTCATTATAGTTGTTTTAATTGTGAAGAGAGTGCGAGAACACCGACTAAAAAGTCAAACTATGAAATTTTGAACCTGTTTCTGTCAAAATAAATTCTCTCATTTGAAAATTGACACTATTTGTCATATTCAAAAATTTATAGGTGTTAAATACACTTTCTCTCTAATCCTTATTTTATATACATATGTCAAAAACAAACAAACCTCAAATGCTTTACTTCAAAGACCACCCGGTTTTGCAAGTTTGACAGATCGATAACAAAAACCACCAACTTTCAAACTAAAGCTGATGTGTTTGTTTCTTTAATCAATTAGAAACTTTGCATAGGTATCTTCCAATTTCGAATAACAAAAACAAAATAGCTCAACCTCCAAAACTATACCTAGAACGAAGCAAGACAAAAAAAAAACAACTTTTCAAACTCTATCTACGAAACTATAAGCGTCAAAACAACATTCTCAAGGTCTCGTTCCTATTTATATACACACGGGGACCAGCGAACTATACAAAAAATTGAGAAAAAAATAAGAGAATAGAAACTCCGTCAGCTTGTGTGAATGGAATTTTGTTTACCACAATCTCGTATTTCAAAACAAAGTCCAAAAAGCGTCTTCTCATCGTTTTCGTATAGTTTCTTCCCTAAATATAAGTCTGTCTTTTGGTTTCTCGTCGCCGTTCGTCGTCGTCATCCGTCCAAACTTTTGTATGAAAAGTATAACGAGGAGAAGAAACCCAAAAGCCTAGACTTATAGAATCTTGAATATATTTCATTCTTCATTCAGAACATCAACATCCTCGTTCCTCTTCTTCTGATGATGATGATGGTGAACCTTGATGTGTACTCGTATGTTGTCTGTTGTTTTGAAGAAACGCTTTTTTGGCTGCTCGTATTTCTTCAGGTTTCTTGTATTTTTTTTTTGTGAGTTGCTCCTTTTCTAGGAAATAAACTTTGTTTGTAGGATTCTCTCTTCTCAAACTTCTAATCCTATGAATTCCAGGAATTGTTTTTCATACGATGGCGACCAACATCGTCGTCGTAGTCACAATGACAGCAAGAGTGAAATCCAAAAATGGACACAAACAGAACTTTAGAAAGAAAAAAAAAACACCAACTAACTGACAGACAATGCCAGCCATTTTTGTTTTCTTTTGTTGTTCTGGATTCTCATACCTGCCTGCAAAGTGTACACCTATCCTTATGTTTTTTGTTTCGGGGCCATGTTGGTTTTTTGTTTGTCAATTTAAAAGAAACGAAAGAAAAGGATATGCGGTAAAATTGTAATGTAAATTCTTAAAATATCCAAACTTTACATGAAGCCCCATTTCAGTGAAGGGTTTTTATTCGGAAATTCCACCATAACGAACATAAACATGGTGAGCCTATATTTGCAGGTATCTCTCTAGATACGATCTTTGTGTCATGGTTCCAAAGATTACCAGGTATTTAGATAAAGAAAAAAAAAAAACAATACAAAACCTATAAAATCTTTGAACATTTATTAATTGAATAAAAAAAAAACAGAACATGGGATATAATTTTTTGGGATCTCGAAGCCTACCTACCTAACCTAGACCTACCCAGCGGCCGCCATTAAAATCAATCCCAAGAGTTTCGACTCGGTCCAAGCAATATCTGTAATCCATATAAACAATTAAAGTGCGTGGAGGGAGTTGCCAAATGATTTCTATTAATTTCTTGTTACCAATGCGAATATTTGTGTTTTCTTTTTTTTATGTGTTCCCAAAATAAAATAATGTTAAAGCTTTATAGCTGAATGAAGGGTCGTCAATATCTTGAGATCTCGATACAAAAATAACATGAGAGGCAAATCATTAAATTTGTTCAAGTGTGGAACATAACATCGTTTCACAATTTCCGGAGCAAAAATTAGTTTTTATATTATTATTAAAGATTTTCTTGGAAATCCTGAGTTGGGCGCCAATTTATTTTTTTATGATTGTGCTATGAAAATGTATGTAAGCTTTTAATAGGCGAACATTCTTAGTAAAGTGGTTATTGGTAGGAGTATATATCTATAAGAGATCTTAAATAAGATGTTATTTTAGAATGATTTGGGACTTAGTATGGGATTTTCTAGATGGCGAGAACCTTTGTGTTCTTGGAATTAATGTAATCTTTCTCGTAATCACTAGAAAAACAGAGATATTTACATAATTTGTTTTGAAACTTAATTTTGTTCAAGTTCAAGTACATAGAAAAATTGTGTATTTTTATAGGAATGTTAAATTATTGTGATTGAACCTTCCCACCTTTTAAGGGAATGAAGAACTGATGTACCAATTTTTAAGATTCAAGCATTTGTAACGACAATTTTTTTTAAAGTCGAAGGATATTTTTGACCTCTTTAAGACACGCCATATATTTTTTTTAAACTAAAGCATTACAATTTGAAAAATTTGTGTTGAACTGTCAGTTTTAGCAAAAAGATTAGGAGAAAAAGTGGAACCTTGTGGGACATTATAATAAAACTGTTTCTTTATATTTTTCAGGGAGAACTTCGTAAATATAATTTTAAACATGACAAATAAAATCCGAATAAAAACGGAACCTTGTAGGACAACTTAAATTTCGAAATTTTAACTATTCAAAATAATTTATTTTTAATGGCTGAATCACAAACACGCCTCAGCTTCGGCTTCACATGACGTTTACGAGTGGCTATGGCTGACTATAGGAATTCAATGCATGCTATCCCAATGGAGCTTCGACCTCATGTTTCGATTGACAATCGTAAGGAAAAGAACGTTATGTAACGTAATGTGACTCCAAACGGAAGCTCTAGTTCAATTATTACAGCTCAACAGCTGTAAAAAATGTCAACAATCAAATTATTTGCTCTTTGGAGCTTGGAGGGATGAAATAGTAGAAATGTCATTCAAAGCAATTTCGCAGCAAGCCCACCGTAACGCAGACGAAGCGTGTTTGTGATTTAGCCATAATTGATAGAGCTCTGTGACGTAAATGTTTTTAAAAATAGGAAAAAGACTTCAAAAAAGAAATGTTTTAAAAATGGGAAATATATTAGGAGAAAAACTGGACACCTGTGGCACCCCATAATTTTTTTTTAAATCTCATTACTTTAACTATCGGAATTAATTTATGAATAATTAATTGAGAGAGCAAACGTAATGAAGATGTTTTTCGAAAAGGCAAACTAAACAGGAAGAAAAACAGAGCCTTGTGGTACACCATCGATTGTTTTATTAAAACATCAAGACTAACTAGAGTAGGATAGAAAACAAACCCTTGTGGCACACCATATTCTTCTTAGTTACAGAATGCAAATTATTCAACATAATTTCGTTTGAAATGCCAAGACTTATGGTACTTCATAATGACTTTTAAGAAAATGGGAAATAGATAGGGAGCAAAACCGGACTCTTGTGGAACCCCATAGTTTGTGTTTTTCAAAACTACACCAATTAAAGTATTCAATAGTTTTTTTTTATTTACAGGGCTTTTGATAAGATTCCGTTAATTTTATGTTTAACCGAATATCTGAACAAGAGCAATTCCTTTTCTAAAAACAATAAATACCAAGTACTTGTTATTTCAAAAGATAAAGAACAAGAACAAAGCCCTATAGGAAGGAATTTAGTTGTTCTTGCTTTAGGAAGTCTCTTGTTTGTCATTTAATTTTCAGCATGTTGAAATATTTGATAGTCTCGTTTAACATTAAGCTGGTAGGCAGATACTTTACTTTGTCCGACTGTAATAGTAAACTTGCAATCCAGCGACAGTCACCTAACAAATTACTCTTACAGAAACCATCTAACTTACAAAAAAAGATAAAACCTAAATTCATGTGACTTGTTCAATGCAACAAAGTTGCATCAGCAACTGAAGAACGAAAACATTTAAAGAAAATTCCCAACCACTGTTCAGACTTTCCACAAAAAAGTCTGCAGTTCAATCCTTAAAATTCTTTCTTCATTTTTGGCACGTGCTTGTGCGGCTTTAGCTCTGGGGGTTATAAAAATCCAAACAGCATAAAAAAACTAACAAACACGGAAGAAACACATCCACCACCCATTAACTACCTCAAAAGAAACCAAATCTAAAGGTGGAACACACCGTAATGCGATTACAAAGTCACGTCCTGTAGAGAGACATCACCAACTTCCACAAGAGACTTTATTTTTTATTCACCAAAAAAAGAAATCTAAATCGTAAAGAACTTTTGAAACCCGATTTCACGTACCTGGGTAAAGCTGATGGTAACTGCCAGTTCCCACCTCATCTCGCCCATATAAATAAAATGATCAAGAAGAAAAAACGCGCGCGAAAATTTCACGAAATAAATAAAAAAAAAATAAAAAAAACGTAAGTGCACTTTTAAACAGTACTGTCGTCGACACTATGACGCGCGGGAGAAGCACTCTTGAGGCAAAACAAGCCCAAGACAAAACAAAAATAAAACCCCCCAAAACAAAACTGGATAACCAAGGCAAACAAGACGAGCCCGTGTTGTCTGTTGTAGAAAGGAAGGAAGCAAGGTAGGTAAGGTAGTTAGGTACATGCGGCAGAGACACAAAAACTGGTCCAGGTCCCCACTTAAAGGGATGACAGTCGGGGCGGAGGATCCTCGCTACTAAAAGGACTGCCAACCAAAACAAAATACAAAACTCAAGGAAGCACTCTCTAACCGAAATGGCAAGGTAAACATTATAGAGGCGGCGGCGATGGCAGGCGCGTAGAAGGTCAACGCTCTTATCCCAGCAGCAGCACCACCACCATAGTTCCTCTTTCTTTCTTTCGTTCCTCGCTGCTTAGAGTCACCAAGCTCCTGATGTTGATGCGATATTCATTGCTGGTGCTGATACTGCTGCTGGTGCTGACTGCCTTGGTGTGGACTGCGGACTGCTTCAGCTTCAGTGGTTCCACTTTCTGCTGATGTGCCTTTGTTTGTTCGGTTTGCTTTCCTGTTTGAAAAGCGCGGGACGTTAACGCTATATCTTTGGTGTGGTCTTGCGCGTCTTGGTCTCTTTTTTGATGGTGATGATGCTTAAGAAGAAAAGTCTACAAGGCAAAATGTGAAGATTTGATTTTTTGTTGCTGTTGTTTGGTTTCCAAACCACCACTCTGCCACCTTAACTACCGCACCGACATACACTGACACCGACACAGTCTGTTGACAAAAATATAAAAATAAAACAGATGGAGCTGTTGTCGGTTGAGTCATTCTTCTTTATATACACATAGGCCTACCAGCCACCGTCGCGTCGCATTGTTGATGACTGCAGCCAGCTACTGCACAACGCGTCGTCGGTCGCCATTACAGATCAGAGATTGTGATCTCTTCTTCCCGCAACCGCACACAAGAATAAGAAAATACAATTTTTAAAACCACCAAACATAATATAAAAAATATAAAACTCGGTTAAAGCTAAATGCATCCTTCATGATATACATTGTTGCAAAAAGCGGTTTTTTGATTTATTAATTACCGCTGCATCTTTCTTTCGTTCAATTTTCGTCTCCACCCGCGTCCAGGTTCCTTGAATCAAAAAATACAAGTACGGATGATGCGAGGGGCCTGTCTAAAAGGGTTTTGTCTCGCCGTTATTCGATTTTGTATAGTGATAGATATTTTGAAACTTGTCATAGTTACAGGACGGGACCCACAATTTTCTGACAAATCAGTTCAAAATTTTACTATACTTTTTTAAGCCTCCTACATAAAGACGTGTGATACCCAAACCTGACATTTTCCACAGTGACAGATACTGAGGGGACCCATGATTTTGTGTCAAATGAGCCCACAAGCTTATTTAAATTCAGGAAAAATATTTCCGAATTTAGCACTGTTAGTAAAGTCCCCTCCACAAACAAATTTTGGGACCAGCTCCTGATGCAACCACTCGAAAATGACAACAAAATTGTTCATAAGAATAAAGAGACCTCTTGTGTTTTTCTTGTTTATTGACTCAGTCGTCTCTTGAGATTTAGCAACAATAAGCATTTAAAATTAGCCAAAGTGTTTTTTAAATAAATTATTTGTTATTTGTTTTCGGTTGAGATAATTTCTTACATTCCCTCCTACTGGCAAGTAGAAATATGTGTTCATTATTTCCTCGCATTTTAAAATTAAAATGGATCTTTATTGTTTTACATGAAGAATTTTTATATCGCAAGATGATATTATCTTCCAAGCAGACGGAAATTAAATTGATAAATTATTATTATTGTTTTTGAACAACACCTGTTGAGAAGAAAATAAAATTATAACAGTTTTGATTTATGGATAATTCACCAAAAAAGAGAACGAGAATTGTAAAAGAAGCTTTTAGTTGAACAACACAGTACGAGTTTGGTTTGCAAAACGTCAGCTGATGACAATCCCTGAAGGGAATATTTACAGGTGGTGTGCGGTACACCTTGTACCGCAGGGCTAAGTTATAAAACCACTTCTTTTTTTAATGTGTGCCAAATATTCCAACCATCTTCGTAAAGACTCATTGATGCCATTAGAATTTGAGTATTCCAAAGAAACTTCAAAGTAATTTTAATACTGCCTTACCGACCATGAGACCCTTCAAACCAAAGTGTCAAAACACGATTATCTCTACTTCAACTTTTATTTATTATGCCTGAATCCAGATCTTCATGTATCCATATTTGTCAAATGAATATTTTGAGTTTTCAAAGGAAGTTTTTGGATAGCGTGATAGCGAAGTCAAAAAAAAAATGTTGGTGTGCCACAAGGATTCCCACAGTCTCCACTTTTCTTTATTAGATTTATTCCCTGTATTATGTTGGAAAAATCCAGTTTAATCCGCACACCTACTTAGTTCTTAAACTTAACGAAACGTTCAGAATGCATGTTCAGTGACAACTCAATTCGTCATAGCTCATAGCCATTTTACAATATCATTGAAATTATAAATTACTGCTTTTTAATTGACTATCGATATATTGTTTTGGCATTCTAAACGTCATTTTTTTATTTCTTTTTTTTTTATTTTGTGGTTGCTTAATTATTATCTTTTTTATACTCGTACATCTTTGAAATGCAATTCTATCAACAATAATTTTTTTAATTTAAGTCAAGCTGAGATAATTGCAAACGTGGGGTTTGCTATTGTCCCAATCGTCGTCGTCATCTGTCGGCGTCGTCGTTTGCAGTCATTTTCGTTGCCAGAATATAAAAAAAGTTATCTTGTAAAACACAATTGCTAACATATTGGAACACAACCTTTATCTAATGACTTTGCTGCCACCGTAAACTACCTACAAAAAAGTGGGCTTGTCCCCACTTTATAATTCGGTCGCAGTTATGGCAAACAAATAGAATTAAAAGTCTTGTTAGGCTATCGCTAATCTATCTCCGCTCACATAAAAATGAGACACCACCCCCATCATATTATTTTTTTTTTACCTAAAAGACCCCAAAGTGCATCAACCTTGAATGCAAAAAGAAAGAGTTATTTTATGTCGTACGTATCATGCAACGCTACGCACTCTGGCAACACCACCGCACAATACCGATTCGATTTGCAATTATCGCTTAATAATGGAACGCTCCCAGCATGACAGCCAGCCAGCTAACATAGCCAGCATTAACAACAGCAGCGCCATCATTGTTGCTTTTACGTACTAAAACGTAATTATACTTATTAACTGTCATGTTTTGCCAGTTTTCGATAATTAATGATCTTGCGGCGAGGTGGTGTGGTAAAAGGTGGGATAGGGTTAGAATAGATGTGCCACAGACACAGCGGGTGTTTATTTGATTACATTTTATATTCTCATTCAGACTTATAGAAAAATTTATATTGGGAGTCTAGTTTTATATTTATGACATAGTTTTTATGAGGTTATGGGCGGTTGATCTTTAACGACAAGGAGATAATTATAGGGTTTTTGTTAATAAATATGTAAATAATACTTCTTAATGGTTTTTTGTTGCTATTTTTTAATGTGGTTAAAAAGGTGATCGTATAATTTAAGATCTTGTGAACACAAATTGGCTAAAGTGGGTTGAAAGTTGTTGCATGTGACACATTCCAGTTGGCACGGAGCGGCGGCCGTGGTCGTGTAGGTTATAAGTATAGGAGAGGTAATAATTCCTTATCCAAATTTGTAGTCCCGCATTTATATGTAAATAATAGCGAGTAGCGCCAAACGTCAAAATCTTTTATTTCATTGAAACTCACGTTTGTTTTTTCTTCAAAATACCGGCAATTTAATTAAAATTATGGGAAACGTTACCTTAAACATTCGAAAATCGACTCTTTTGCGTAGCTGTCAGATATGCTAAGTAATGATCTTAGCTTTTAAAATGAACATGACTTTTAAAAGTTGCTGTAAGTGGTACATTCGTAATGATTATGTTACTAAATTGTTAGTTTTACGTTACGTTTTCATGCAGACAATAGAAGCTAATTTCGAGCTTGTATTTCGAAATCGTCCAAATCTTTCACTTTGATGAAACTGACTTACATAATATGTTTACTTTTCCTTTTTTTTTTGAAAAGACTGACATTTTTGGAATATTCTGAATAACGAATTTCTTAAAATTCTATGTAGAATTTAAATGTTTTAAACAGTCAGAAATCGATTTTTTTGAGTAGATGTCAGATTCATCAAAGTGATGACCATTTTAAATGATTGTATTCAATTGATTGCTTTAAAATGTCTGCTATCTTAATAGTTACAAATGGATTGAGACTCCATGATTTGATTAAAGTTAAATATGTAAGGTCAATCTTTCAATTTGAAAATGGAGACGTCATTTAACTGTCACATGTGTAAATGTGGTATAACCGAATAAAGCTAGGAATGTAATTTCCAACACTATTGACAAACGCCAAAATCTTTCACTTTGATGGAACTAACATTTGATAATTAATTTCTAAGAATTCTATTTTAATATTTAAATGTTGAACAGTCAGATATTAATTTTTGTGTGTAGCTGTCAGATTCATCAAAGTGATGACCTTCACTTTTTAAATTATTGCATTCAATTGATTGCTTTAAAATGTCTGCGATCTTAATAGTTACAAATGGTTTCAGACTCCATAATTTTATTAAAGTTAAGTTCTTAGGTACTTAACTTTTCAATTTGAATATGGAGACGTCATTTAACTGTCACATGTGTAAATGTGGTATAGCCGAAAAAAGCTAGGAATATAACTTAAGACACTACAGACAAACGCCAAAATCTTTCACTTTGATAAAACTTACAATTGGTAACTAATTTCTAAGAATTCTATTTAATATTTAAATTTTGAACAGTCAGATATCAATTTTTGTGTGTAGCTGTCAGATTCATTAATTTTCATAAATGTTCAATTATTAGAATTTTAAATCATTAATCATCCATAATTTTATTAAAGTGACATAAGTGCATTTTTTTAATTGAAAAAAGGAGATTTAATTTAATTGTCGCTCCTATAAATGAAGAATAAGGCCATGCCTACACTTTTTTGTTTAAGAAAAATGAATACTAAGCTGAAATATCACTTACTTGTTGTTTTAAGTGTTAGGAATCACTGTTGAACCAAATATATTGTTATTCTCCTCCAAAAGGCAACCAGAATAGTCTGAAATTTTATCTGGGGATATTTTAATTGAAATATTTGACTTTACAAGCATTTTGCATTTTTGTTTGCTTCGTTTTCTTTTGAACATCGATTAACAATTTATTGGTTTATTTTCGAGAGAAAAAAACAAATAAAGTTACATTCATCAATTGCCATTGCCTCTACGTTTGCCCCCAAAATAAAACTAATTAAATTATTTACGATTCGATTTAAAAAATTCCCACTTAATTGAAATTTTAAGTAAATTTTTGCAGACACACAATCGACTCACGAGTTGAATGAATGAAAATCATTTGCATTTTGATTTATCCAGTGTTTAAAAGTTACAATTATTTAAAAAGTAAGGAAAGTGACAGATCTGTCAAAAGAGTTATTGTTTTTTCTAATATTCCCATATGCAGATATCAAATATTGAAAAAAGTAATCACAACAGTTTTATTTAACATTCGTTTTAACAGCGAATGGATAATTTAACTGAAAAATAGTGTATGTACGCCTTAACAATTTGACAGCTTATAATCCAACTGTCAGTTGTAATAAAGCTCCCTCAACTAACTAATTTCTAAAAATTAAATACATAAAATATGTAGACCAAATACACATCTTCGTAGTCTACTTCTTTACACAAATTATATTAAAATAAGGCTCCGGTTACATCGTCTTTTTTTATTTTGCAATTTAATCACTTCTGATATATCAGCAAAGAAGAAGCAAAAGTATGTTCTTTTCTGATCTCCCTGAAGAGAGATATAACCACAATAATGATGATGATGAAGATGATGATGGAAAAATAATGCAAACCTAATGAACATTTATTTTAATGTTATGTCTGTGTATACACTCTGGGATTTCCACCAACTAATGGCCATCAGATTTCCCTCTGCACTACCGACTATCTTCTCAGCCAACACGACATAACATGGTGGACTTTAAGAATATTATAAAGTGCTCAAAAAAAACTATAAAAATAAAATCTTGGTAACATTTAGTTTAATTAGAAAAAAAATCACAAAATTTGTCTTGATATTAATCTTTAAATAAAAGTAGTATGTTGTATTTTACGTACAAAAATATATGTAGTTACACACGAAACTCATCGTTAGCCATGCGAAAGAGCAATATTTTCTGCATAACTTGTGAAATGAAAGATAAAATTAATCAACAGATGGCTCTGTGGCATAAAAGAATTCATTTATTTTGACATTTACGATAGCTAAGCACGCTCGTCCGTTTATAAAGTACCTAAGTGAAGATAATTGTGGTTCTTTTTTTTAGTTTTCGTTTTGAGAAAATGCTTGGTATTTAGTATACTTACACTACTAGGAAAGGCATTTAAATGCAAATCCTTTTCAAAATGATTGATGAAACATACCTGCAAAAAAAGAGAAGAAGAAAATTAATTTAAGCTCGAGGTAAATTAAGATTTTTTATAAAATTTAATTATTTGAATATTTTGTGCTTCTTCTCAATTAAATATTTCCATCAAGCTTCAACTTCAATCAACTTCTTTTTCTTTTTTTAAAAAAAGAAAGAAAGAAAAAAAAAACGAACAAAATAATAGACAAACAAAAAGACTACCAAAACATAATATCCGCAACAAAGCGTGAGCAAAACCCCTGAACGACATTTGTTGGGGAATGTCTGTCAGTTTGTACTGACACCATGACATTTTCCACTGCCATAGAGAAGTCATCGCCTGTAAACATCTGCTTGTCCTCTCGCCATGAACACTTTGCGCGCGAAGACACCATGTCATTTGGTAGTAGTTTTATTTTCCGCTTGTCTCCGTGTTTGCTGCTCGATCGAGATGGATGAATGGTCGGATCATTTATCTTCGCTTCACCATGCAACTATTTACTTACACTACACTAAACTGTACGTTGAGAAAAAGGTAGGTGGTACATAAGGAAAAAGATCAACACACTACGAACACTGACCTCTGGCGGGTAAAAAACAAAAATAGTTTACCTGTCAAACTCTACGTATAAACTGTTCTGTCAACTGTCAGATTTCTGAAGTTTTTAATCCAAAGCGTCAACGTCGTCGCTGTCACCATCATTTTCGTTGTAGTTGTTGTTTTTGTGGTACACGACAAAACATCTTAAGAAAGAAACCTTGTACAACTTCCGTTCCAATTTGATTCACAAAAAGAATACGAATACGTTTTGTATATAAAATATATAAATAAATCTAAGCCTTGCTTGATGTCTAGTTTTATGCATATGAATGTAGGTAGGTGCAGTTGCATTAAGGCGTAAAAATGCCTCTAGCGCAACTTTTAATTGGGTTCCTTGAACGAGACCAACAGAACCGTGAAAGCTTTCAAGTGGCAGCAATACAAATTTAAGCGCGCAAATCGTAATCGCAACATACAAAAATGGCGGTCTTTTACCAATTCTTGTCTACAAAAATAAAAGAAAAGATTTTTTAATATGTGTGATAACTTATTAGTAGTGAAGGAAATCCGTTGAGGCGAAACGTTCTTAGAGCTCGTTTTTTTATTCAGTTTCATTTAAAGTGGTTCAGGGTTGAATTTGTAAACATAACGTCGAAGAAGTCAAATACTCGTCAAACTGTCGATCTCGATGGATGGCGTTCGAGTTCGCGTTAACGTTAACGTTAACGTTCACGTTTGCCCTCGAGGCTTGTTTTTCCTCGTGCCATACAAATTGACTTGGATTTTAATTGATGAATAATAATTTGTTTGGAAAATATTATTGGAGGGTGCCGCCACACTTAGGTATACTTTATTGTGTTATATTATAGAGTGTCGCGCCTTCTGGTCTGATTGGTGAAACTTGTTTGGAGCGTGCCAACAAAATCATACATACGTATTGAAGTGGGTGACTCTGACTTTAATAACAATAATGATAATTGTTTGTTTGGAAATGAATCAGACTTAAATTGTCAAAACAACTTTCCCATATATCGGACTAAAGAAAAACATATTTGACAGTTGGAATGGTGTGATCAGACATTAAGACTGAATTGATGGTCAGTTAAATGATACGACATGTTGAAAAACTTTTTCTATTTAAGATTCAAAGGAAAACTATCACATATCATTTGATGAAGAGTTGTGAAATTTAGGAACTAGAAACTTGCAGATCATGATGCAAGAAGGAATAGAAAAAAATAACTTTCATTGCAATTAATTTTAGAACAATCACTGTGTAAATTGTGGCTGGGCATTTCTGTCACATTGTACTGCCAATTTGACTTTCTTTTAAAACAATGAGTGTAATTTGTAATATGAAAACTAAATATACTACACGGAATGAGCAGCTGTCAAATTAACTGTCATATAATAAATAGTTCAGCAGCAGCAACTTAAAAAACAAAACCTCAGTATTACAATAGTTGATGACAGAAATCCAAGTTGGAACTGTTGAATCGTCTGAGCACAAAGCTTCTATAATCTGTCAAGTTAACTGTCACTAGTTGTCACAGTGTTTCTAAATTAAACATCAAAACGATTATAACATGACATTATGCTTCCTTGGATCAGAAACTATGATTGACAGAACTTATAACTTTACTGAGCAAATCCATGAACTGTCATATTTACTTTCAATCGCATTATGATATGAATATGATTTTGGCGCTGACAACATTCTAAGCAGAACTATCTGACAGTTGTCAAATATTCGTTGTGATTTTTCTGTTTCAAAATTAAAGATGAAATGGCAAAATGACTCAGAAAAAAATGTCATCCAGCTGTCAATATTTGGCGTTTTTATGTTTTAACTTTTAGCAGATCACGGAACTGTCAAATAAAATCTGTATTTTTAATGTTAACTTCAACCCCGTGACTCAGAGAAAATGTCATCCAACTGTAATTGGCGTTTATATCAAAGGTCTCTGAACATAATTTGCACAATTCGTTCTTCTTTTTACTCAAGGTTTTCCTCAGCCATTAAAGAAAAAGGACGAATTAAAGAAAAACGAAAAATGTCTTGCTAATTTCAAAATTGTTGATTTGATATAAGTCAAAATATCTTTTAGCTGTCAAACTTAAGATTGTTGTCAATTTCAAAAAATCTAAATTCACAGGTAATGACAACCAATTGTAGAACTCTTAAATAAAACATTTTTGATAAATGTTAAAACAACTTTAAAATGTCAAATTCAACAGTGTTGTCAATAGAAACAGGATTCCTTTTGTTAGTACCTACTTTTTTAATACATTTTGTTTTATGGAAAACGTCAAAGTTTGATGATGTTTGCTATTGGAATGTTGATTAATTGACAGTTGAGTGTTATAACGTTTGCTTTTGATGTTCTTAGGTTTTGGAAATATGAAAATTGACTTCTGTTAAAAGGCTTCAATAATAATGATCATCAAAAATATTTTCTTGCTGCAAATCCATAAAAATCATTAAGGAAAAATAAAAGCCTTTAAAAAAAACACCCATTCGACTTTAGTGAACTTTGTCTAAATTTAAAATCTTTAAAACACAAACTCTCATCGAGCAGAACAATCAGTCATTTTCGTTCTGAACTAAAAATAAAAACTTCCGCATTTGTAGTATTCGCAGAAATGTAAACATTAACGCAAATCATGTTTACGCGCTATATTTGCTGCAACTCTTCATTTTGTACTTTTGCTGCCTTCAACATTAGCTCGTCCTGTATTACCTACCATTGCACTACCATGCGTCGCGTCATCGCTGAACACTGCACAGCACAGCAACCGCCGCCGAAAATAATGCGCGAAAACATAAAATTCCAGGTTAATGACATTCTCAAGCTCTCTAGCCTTAAAAGAGAATCAGTATTCGGGTACGTCTATGGGAACGGTTATGGGTAACTCCCTCGCCCCCGATAAAATACGCAAGCTAAATATCCATACTCATAGCCAATGCCCGGCACATGATTTATTGTAAGTAGATCTTTAAACGCGTTCCGTATCTTTTGGCACTGCAGACGTGCTGTGGTTGTATTCATGTTCCAAGGAGTATGGTGAGTTGGCCATTTCTATTGCTTCTGGTGCAGTTGTTGATTATCGCATGATGACGATGATCAATGATCTATTAACAGACCGAACGACACACAACACTAGTGTGGCAACAGCAGCACAGAAGCTTGCTAGCTTGCCACTAATTTCACACCACTGCACCGACCGCAAGAAAGGGACGATTTTTGTATACCTCTCCCTCACTTTTGACAAGTAGTTCTTCGGGAGTATGGAATGTTTTCATATGTCAAAAAATTTACGAAATTGTAATTGCTCGCACTGATCATCGTGATGTGTGTCTTGGATGGATATTTTTGGATAAGAAGCTACTCTTCCATACCTTATATATATGTTTAAAGGAAGAAGACTGACTGACTGCGGGAGGCAAAGTATAGCAAGGTGGCCAATGTTTGCAAACTAATTGCGCATTCTACTGCATTGACAAGGCGCGCATCTTAAGTTTTTGTTGCGGATTACCGTGAACTGTCATGATGATCAATTAATATAGAGAATGTGAGCGTGAAATATTCGTTGGAGGAATTTCAGTCTTTTTATTTTTTAACGTTTGATCAGTCACGATAGATGGATGGACTTGGATTGTTGCCAATACAACGACGAAGACAACAACGACAACTCGCGGTAGAAAAGAACATCGTATATCATTTTCTGTAAGGGGTAGGTAAATTCATTTTTAAGGGGCGAAGATTCAATTAACATGACTTAACGAAGTTTTATTTATTGCAAGGGTTATGTCAATTCCTGACAAATGAGAGATGATTATTCAAACAACTTTTGAAAATAAGACAAATTTATTCATGGATGTTTAATTTTGTGCCTTAATTAAAATTTGACCTAAGGCAAAAGCAATAAAATAAAGTTGTTAACTTTCGTTAAGTTCTCCCTATTTGTCAAAAATAGACGATTTCGATGCCACTAACATTGAAATGTCAACAAATTTTATTCTCCTTAAGCAAATGTGAAAATCTTCACTTTGGAGAATGATATTTGAACCCATCCCTATCTGTCAAAATCAGAAAAAAATACAATTTAGATGCTCTCATTTCTGGAATGTCAATAGAACTTTCATAAGTTTCTCCTTAATACAAAGATTTCAAAATCTTCACTTGGGAGAATTCGTCATATATTTTGATGAAAAATCGAAAACTCTGAATTATCAATAGATTTGTATACTAACAAATGTCAAAATCTTCACTTTGGAGAATTGTTTTATGACCCATTTGTCGTATATTTTGATGGTAAGATTAAAGATCTTAATTGTGAAGTTCCAAAAGTTTCTAACATTTATCGAAATGTTATTTTTTGGTGAATTACATTTGGACTCAGCTGTCACTAATTTTGATGGAAAATCGAAGCTTCTGAAATTGCAATAGATTTCTATACTAACAAATGTCAAAATCTTCACTTTGAAGAGTGTAGTTTGAACTCATCTGTCATTCATTTTGATGAAGGTTCACCCTAAATGTAAAAAACTGTTCTAAATATCGATAGAACTTTTATTTATTTCTTCTTAATTTAGAAATGTCAAAATCTTCACTTTGGAGAGTGATATTTGGACCCATCTGTGATATATTTAAATGGCAAATCCGAAGCTGTTATTTATTGTGCAGGGACAAAAGAACTTCGCATACAGTTCTCATTTATTAACAGTTGTAAAAATCTTCACTTTAGGGAATGACTTATGGACCCCTTGTCATATTGTTTTGAAAGCAAGCAAAAACTGACATTTGTTGGAGGTTATTTATTTTTAACAATTCGACTAACGCTGCTAAGCTTTATACTCGAACAGCCATTTGCAATTTCTGACAGTTTAATAATTTACAGGAAATAATTTAACAAATCTATCAAAATTGAGATTTTGCAGAACTAACTTGTGTTTTGTATTGACTTGTCACTTATAATTGTGATGTACTCACACTACATTACCAGCATTTGTGAAAATCTGACAGCCATTTTTATTTCTAACAGTTCAGAACTGTACGAATTTTGGAGAGTAGATAAAGAACCCTTGATAGATGTCGGAAAAAAAATAATTTATGAACGTACAATGATAATGACATTTCTGCAAAGTCACGACTTTGACGTTTATAAACAAACTTAATGGAAGGAAAGTCCCTGGTGAAGTTTGCATTACCTTCAATTGATTTTCGTTGCGTTTATTACCTGCCTTTAGATTCAAAAGCCTCTTAGTATCGTATTATCTTTTATTACCTTCTCTATGGGGATAGCTGTCTTAATTCAATTTGCATTCAAATTAAACTTCAAACCCGCACTATACAACATACATAATTGCAACTTTATATTATACGCAGACACAACATAATAATTTTTATGCACTGAGTTTTCCAATTAACAATTTTCTTCTGCATCAAGATATATTTTCATACAAAAACAAAACAAAAATAACCCAGGAAAAGTTTTGTCGGTAATATAGGCAAAACAAAAACAGAAAACGAAAAAAAAAGCAAAGAAAATAATAATAAACCCTGAACCGCAAAAATTAATCACTTCTTCACTTTCTGAAGAAGGACTTGACGCCGTTCATTGTTTATGATTGCTGCTATTCCTATAAATACAGATGTATGCTCTAGAACTTGCAGCGTTAGAGAGGGTTTATGCACCGCACCGCGCGCACTTCATACACATAATACCCCAGATAATGATTTCCAATGCCTTCAAGGCTTAGGAGAACAAAAAATAGAAAAAAAAATAATCAGAAGCGCCGCCACCACCATCGCCATCACCACCGCAATTATCATTCTATTTACGCTGGATCGGCAACGCAGTGCAATGCAATAGTCCCATCTATGTGCATATAGCCTAAAGAAGAGACTACTCCTAAATATTCATATTCCTTTCCCTTCTTAGGCTTCGGAGTACAATGCACTTTTTTATATGAAAAAAGAAAACCACTCCTAATGTATGAAATTAAAGGTGTTCGTTGATGTCTCCCCTTTAGTGGTTTTCCTTGAGCAAATGAAATTTCACCCTGGCAACAACAGACACGATGCGACCAATGCGACGCTACACGACCGACAACTACGATGACGATGACGACGACCGACGCGACGCCATTACCATCATAAGAACGTTAAAAACTTAAGAAAGAAACCTTGCAAGTTGCAGCAATAGCAACCATCACCTTCTTCCTAGTGGCATGGCCCGCGATTATGCGTTTGTTATTCGTGCGCCACTTAACTTCATTACGCGACGACGACGACGGAGAAGAAAAAAAAAACTGCCTTACCAACTGAATCTACAACGTCACAACCCAGGACCGAACGAAAGATTCTCCTCTTCATCTTCTCGCGGCTTCAACTTCAAGATTACCTTTCGTACATATACGACGAGTATATTGATTAGATTCTACAATCTTGCATCATCAGAGAGGGTGCATTGCAGGGCCCTTTCGCAAAGATGAGGTAAAGGTGATAGTGCCGTGACTTCCGTTTGGTGTTTTCGCGCAAAACATCCTAAGCAGTCAACATATTATTACCTCTATTCTACGCTGTCTAATCTGTGTCGTCGTCTGTTCTTAAGCTATGTCTGTACGTGGGTATAACTTTATTCTTTGTGAATCTTCTTCCCCCGATATTGTCTTGGGAATGATGATTGGTATTCCTGTTGGCAAGTGACGGCTGGCGCGTAATTCGATGCAATTTTAATTGGGGACAAGTCAATTAGTTGGTGTGATAACACGACTTCTTAACTTGTTGTTGGGTATAATGTTAAGTATGAAGGAAGGAAAAAGAGAACGATATCCTTTACAATGGAGAAGAGGGAGGTGACAAAATTATCAAGTGAAGTTCTTTTTTTTTAATTACTTTGACAGGAATACAGTTTTGCTCAACAACAGTTTTTTAACTGTCAAATTTTAGAGAAATGAGATTTCCTCCCTCTTCATTTTGAAAAGTCAAACCCGTTGACTTTTTTCAGAAATGCCAATTTTCTTATGGCTCAAAATTTTTGAGACACCGTCTCCCCCCTGTGTTTTCAAATTTTGTATTATTTGTGGACCATGTTCACAATGCATATTTTTGAGGCGATGCGTTTTGACGTATCACCAATTAATCTTGTTCCCAATGTATTGTTGGAAAGAGATGACACGATTGAGAGTGAAGTAAACGTCAAAAAGAGGCGCGTCAAAAGATTCCAATGTGAACATAATAAATCCTTTTTTTTTTGTTAAAATGTCGCGACCAACCTCTGACCAATATTTAACCAGAGTTTCAAGCTTTAATCTGTAGACTTAAGCAGTCAAATGTCAAATTGTAAGAAGAGGATGTGAAGCTTCTTCTGCTATATTTGTTCCGATCTTGTTTATCTCTAAGACAAACAAACTAAGCACTCTAATCTATAAACAAAAAGAAATAAAATTTTGACAGTTTGACTATGCCTAGATTTTAGAACAACACTTAACAATGATAAAAAGTAAAAGAAGAACAAAGAATCAAATGTTCGTAAAATCACACTTTCCTCATTTTAACTAATATGAAAACTGTCAAGAAATAGTACTTGTTTTTCCTTGTTTGATGTGTATTAGCATTTATTTCTGGATTTTGACATTTATTCAAAACTCTTCACAGTAATTTTTTGAAACATTTTTATTTATTCACATTAAGTGAATATGAGAATCCAGTTTTATTTTGACAACTAAACAGATTTATGCAAAATGATAAACATACATATTACGGAACGATCCCAATAATTATTAATGGCTGAAACACAAACACGCTTCAGCTTCGCCTGAGGTGTACGAGTTCAGCCACAGGATTTCAATGCATGCTTTCACAATGGAGCATCGACCTCACGTTTCGTTTGACAATCGTAAGGAAAAGAACGTAATGTGACTCCAAACGGAAGCTCTAGTTCAATTATCTGAACATTTGCTTTGTCTGACAGCTCATCAGCTGTAAAAAAATTTCAACAAACAAAATATTTGCTCTTTGGAGAAATTCAGTTTGTGGAACAGTTCCAGTTTTTTTAAAATGTCATTTTTCATATTGATTATACCCATAAGGCCCCCTCCACACGAGGTTCATGTGTTTTCTGTACGAAGTGATGATTGGAGATTTATAATTGAAGGTATTCGTGTTTAATGGCTGACTTTTATGTTAATAGTATTATATACTTTGTGTTAATACCTTTTGTCTACTGTTCAATAGAAATTGACCCAAAATTGTTCAAATACTTAAATTCTTTCAACCACCAATAGACCAAAGAATTCCAATAAGTACAGCAGGCTTTTCAATATACACAAATAGCCATCAGTATGTACTTTCAAACCATAAAATAAAAAACAAAACCAAATCTATTGAAATGCATTTCAATACCTCTTTTACCTAATTGGCAAAACCCATAAAAGGCGTTCAAGTCAATGCGATTACCTAAATTATATATACAACAATGCCTGCTAACTATAGGTACAAGTATATAAAACCTAATGCTTTAAGTGCACCTTAGCTAATTTACATATTTTTGTTTTGAATATGTCCCCAGACACTTAGGCGCGCGATAGGCTTTTAAAATATAATCCGAGTTAATACATTTTTACGTAAACAAATGTCAATATGTAACGTATACATAATATGAACATAGCGTTGCATCTAAGTGACTGAAAAGAAATCTAAACAGCTAAAATTCTTGTTCGAATCAGTTAAGACTTTTAAGGCTTAGGAAAAAATATGAAAATGAACATGGCAGATCTACGATGACTGTCAGATGTCATAGGCTGTTATGGCGGCCATTACACAAATGTGTGACATTTAGTTCTTTTTTTTTGCGATGACAGGTGATTTCATCGATGTTGTAATATTGCTTCTAAGTGACTTATAATCAAAGTTGGTTGATTGTGAAATCAGGCTTTTGGAATCCCCATAGATAGCCGCATAAGGTTTTCAATAAAATAAGGTCACAATACTTTCATATATATGGCGCAAGGAGGCACATCACATGAAAAAGACCTACCGCATGTCTTGTCTTGGGGACAAAGCCAATATAATGAATCCATATAAAAAGAGCACCCAGCAGCAACCTTCTCTTTTTTGCATTGTAGTAGGTACATATTTTAGCTCACTCTATACAACCTATAAAACTATTTTGACTTGGAAGATAGCTCAAGAGTAAAGAAATTATGCAACGCCATGTGAGTGCGGTTTTGGTTGTGTCTGGTTTCAAAGGCGGCAATAAAGCGGCTTCAATGCAATTTACAGAGAGGTAGACTATTTCCTCCTTTTTTTTTGTGTGTATAGTTTTAATTTTGTCCAACCGCAAAGTAAAGGAGAGGGAATTTTGGTGGGGGTTTGGAAGGTCGGAAGAACGATGACAACAACAAAGGAAAAGGAAATTGATAATGGCCACGGCAGCAAAAGCAGCACCAACAACGACGCGACGGCCGGCGGTGGATGGCGGCTGCTCGCAGTTTTATAATGTCATTGAATTACACCGCTGAGCTCATAGAGGGCGGTCTCTGTGGCAATGGCAACAACGGACTTGAAAAGAAATTTTTCTATATAACAGTGCATAACCCTACCACCCCAAAGCGCACTAGACACACGCAAGACAGGCAAAAAATTTAAAGAAAAACGGTAAAAACATAAAAAACTGTAAATGAAATCTATTAAGCATGTGATAAAGTAGACAGAAGAAGACACTAAGGCAGTGCTGTCGTTTAATGAAATCTTTTTTGACAGTTCTACTTGAATATATTTTACAGTTATTTTTGATAATTTGAAGTTGTGAAAAAAACATAAAATAATTGAAAAAGATAAATGAAAATCGTGAAGTGAAAATCATTTCAAATACAAAATTAGACCAGTTTATACCAGTAATTAAATAGTAGGATAGAAGTAATTAATCTTTTAAGATTACGGACTGCATTAAAAGTGAGAGTTTTCAAATGTCTTAACTATCTGAAGTTACTTAATTTTGATGATATTTTCGCAGATTGTGGCTTCCACTTCCAGATTTTTGTTTATACCAATCAGAAATCAAAACCGGTTGGAATACATTTTTGACACTTCTACAAAATTAAACTTTATGAAATAATTCAAGGTTATTCTTTTAAATTTTAAACCTTAAATATTTTTGCAACTGGTATAAATCTAAAAACCAATTACAACAAATTAATATTTTTATTTCCAATTGGTATAAAGTTAAAAAACATGTTATCAATTTTGTATGTATGCCTTTTCATAACCAACCACAAAATAAAACGAAAACAAAGTAATAATCATGAAATACTTTCTAATTTTTCACACTTGTCCAAAATGTAGCTTCTAGAAAAAATTCAAAAATTCAAGGTTATCAAAATATTTTTGCAACTGGTATAAAAGCGAAAAAATTGCAACGATTTGATTTTTAAGAACTTGCTTAGAAAATATATTCAACAATGATGATTTGTCAAAAAGCATTTTTTCCAATTGGTATAAAGTCAAGACATTATTCTCTTACTGAGCCTGTTCATATTTGTAGTCTTTTTCTCTCTCAAAAATCTGATAGTGATTTTTTAGTTCTATCAAAATAAGTTTAAAATATCAGGAATTGTACTTAAAAGTACCTTCGACAGCCCCCATAAAAAAATACTTAGGTATACAAAGGAATATATGACCAGAGTTAGCCTTCAGCCAACTAGACGACCAAAGGTAAACAACGCCAATGAGTGAGGAAGATATTTGCACCAAGTGACAGCTAGTGTCTTGTTTGGAGCCGTTCTTTTCATCGTAGCGCTGTATGTAGAGACCAATGTCATCGTGGGGATTTTTGTGTTAGCCCTGTCACATTATTTGACGTGACATTTGATATCCGAGAGGTTGAGAGTTTATATACGAGTATTTACTGCACTCTTTTAATTATTTAGATTTCTCTCAAGATTTTGGAAATTTCAAAAAAGAAAGCGTTTCAAGGTTATGGACTCAAAATCGAATTGACACAACCGAATTGCAAGAAATTAAATTTGTATGACAGATGAAGAGAAGAAAAATGAATTATGTGTTTTAATGACATTTTTATGACAGATTATAAGTCATGACAAAAGTATTTTTAATGACGTTTTCATTTAAGAAAAAAAAAAAACTTAAAAACTAAACGCAAATAAAAACATTTTAATCAAAAATAGTTTCTATTGACTTTGCGATTTTTATATTTGTTGCATTTAACTTCCTCTAATTGAAGAATTTTACAACTTTTAGCATTGATTTTATGTCATAAAAAAAATTATATGTCCTTGTTAAGAAAATATTAAATTTTGAATATAAAAAGAAACTATACCCATAAAAATAATAACAAGAAGCTTGTAAAAAGAGACTCAGTTTATATGAACATATAAAATTTAATTTCTTATTTTATTAGTTTATTTTATTGGCTCATATATTTATTTATCTAACAAGAAAATACATTTTTTTAAGAGCTAGAAACATGAACTTTTATTATATGACCAATTTAGTAGGCATCAAAAAAAACATAAGATTTTTTTTACAACCGCTAAGATGCTACTTAATTGACTGACAATTAAGTAGCAATAAAGTAGTTTTTGAATAAAAGTACTGTTTGATTTGAGAAGATGGGTGAGTTGTGTTTTGTATGCAAAATCTATCTCCTTCAAGTTTTGGAACCCTCTTTTAAACTTCAAACAAATTAAAAACCAACATTCATCACGCATAATTCAATTCTCAAAAAAAGAACTGTCATCATCCATCGTCGGCTATGTCGTCATGTGTCGGTAAAGCAGCCAGCAATGGCGGTGTCAGCATCGTCGCGTCTCGTCTCGTCGGCGTCATTGACCGTCCCATTTAAATTCTATAGAAACAAAACTACACAAAGTCCATTAAGAGAGTTCCTAAGAAAAAACCACGCTCTTGTCCACAATCTGTCATGATTTCATCAATTCCGACACTTAATCACATCAGCCAAACCCTTTTGCAACTCACAACACAACAAACACAATACCAGAACATTCGTACAACCCGCAAACATATATTCATTGGTAACGTAACAAAACTCTAGTCCGCCGAAAGTCAATGGGAGAAGTTCAAAGAAAAGCCGCCAAGTTGACTTGACTAGACCGTGACCATTGTGCGGCTAAATGTGCTCCAATAAATTCCGTTCAACGTTTGAAGACTACACGACCACGAATAAGAATACGAAGACGACAATGGTTTGAGAGGAACAAACAAATCCCAAGGCTCATATCATCATCATCAGCAGAACATCACATCATCGCGAAAAAATAAAAAAAAAATATAATATTCCCCCATAACTCAAGTATAATGCCTACTCATATAAAACAAGATGGAGGCGCTGCAATCGTTGACAGAAGCTGCCGCGCTGTCATTGGGAATTTTTGTTGGGGTAGAAACTGTCAAAAAAAAAGAAAAACACTGAAAACATTTTGGAGGACTGAGAAGTTAAGTCTTTTTTTGTGTCTCTTTAACTGATTGAAGTCGGCTAATTGCGCAGCATGTAAATATGCGTTGGCGGTAGTAGGAGCAGTAATACCGCCACTGTCAAACCACTGTCACCAAATGGCCGCCACCACCGACCGCTGCGCCGCCAAACAACCATTATAAAACATACCATCCACCGACACAATATTCATATCTCTTAGATACAATTTAAAGCATATCCATGTAGTTCTTTTTTTTTGTATCAGCAGTGGTTTTGAGTCTTTATGTTTTGTTTATTGAGTTCGCGTAGTGTCCTTCGACGTTGACGACCGATGACGCCGCCGCCAGCTCCACCACCGTACCGCATCGACCAAACCGCCCTCGATCTCTGTCTCTTTCTGAGGGGGCTTTTATTTATTATTGGTGGACATTTTATTGCCACAGTGCAACATGGCGTTGCTACGTATAAATATGCTGCTGCTGCTGCAGCACACGGTCCGTTTGATGATTGTCAACTCAACTCAACTGCTTAAAGTCTCTATGTGTCACATGCTGTTCGGTTCAGTACCAAGTACAGTGTGTGTTGTACAGTGGCTCCCACTAATTAGACAGATAAAGCAGGCGGACATTCCTTTTGGTTTGTTTTATTTGAAACTTTATGACTTTAAGACGTGACTTGTGAAGGACTAGCATTTTTATTACTGTAAGTGCTTCAGAAATAGAGTTGGTAGGTAGCCTAACTGCGAAAAATCTGAAACAAGTGGATTTAAAATAGTTTTACTACTTTTTTTTTACAACTTTTTAACAAAAATAATTGTTCAGAAAGTCTGTACTTTAAGAACTTTTTTATGAAGTCATACACTAAGGAAATTCCGAGATTAAGTTGCCCAAAAGCCATGCAGAGAAAAGAACATTTTCCTGACAAACTTTACCAATTTATTATTTAAGGAAATCATAAAAAGTACTGGGCCTAAGTGCCTACCTTATGGTACATCGTACATTTCTTAGATCCCAAATTGTTTATTGAAAACGATGTCCCACAAGGAAGGCACTTAGGTACATTACTTTTTTTCAATGAACTTTTTAATTGAGCATTTTTGTAAGCGGCGATTTTGTCAGCTGTCAAGTGATTTTTTGTAGTTTCGTTCGCCACTTGACTATTTTCTGTAGGGATATGTGAAGTCACTTATCTGAAACGATTGGTCACTTGAAGGAAAAGTACCGATGTATGGCCACAAATGTTTAAGAGCCATACAAAATTAGACCTACGTGGCGTTCATATGATAGAAATTATATTTAAATTATAATCTCAGATCTTTTTCTCTTTCGAGTAAAATTATTTGAACGTGAATTTAAAAAAATCGTGTGTGTTTTATTCAATTTTAAACTTGTATGCCTTTTAAAAACACCCTTAAGAAAAAAGTGAAAAGTAGTGGACCTAAGTGCCATCCTTGTGGGACATCGTTTTTAATGATCAATTTTGTGCTTTTGATCTAAGAAATGTTGGAAGACTTGACAGGATTATAGTACAGTAAAGTTTCGATTAAATTTGACAGTTTGCTACGAGTACTTAACAGATGACGATATTTTGGTACACAAATGTCATTGTAAGAAGGTAAGTAAGTTCCTTTATTTTATTTTATAGTCTCGTTAAACAAAAAGAATATTTTGTTTGTAAATCGTGAGTTGAAGTGAAATTTATCGTTCTAAGGTTAGATGATAAATCTATAGCAATTACACATTTTATAGTTATTTATTATCTTCAAGCAGCAACATATTACATAAAAGAATGTATTTCAAACCTATTTCAAAGCCCTTAACCTTTCTAATGCCAATTTAAAGTTTGTAAAGGATTTATTACAAAAATTATGCATTTTTTTTTAAACGAAAATTCCCTTCATTTGCTCATTTCAGGGAATAGTTTAGTTTTTTAATGATACACCACAGGAGTCCAATGTTAGGCCAGAACTAATTTAAAAATAATTACAACTCCCATCCCTGCACAAATCAACCACACTACTTGTACATAAATAACATCAAAATCAAACTATAAAATTCACGCTTTATTGCAATCAAATAACCAATTTATTTATTTATGCCATTCTAATATCAAAACCAAAAAAATACAGACAAATAGAAAGGATGCTGCTGTGGATTAGAGTAAATGCGGTTATTGATGATGCGGTTTAAAGTGGAAAGAGAGTGAGTACACAGCCTTAAAACCGATAACCACCTGAATTTGACCCCCTAAAGGCGCCATTTGTTTCTATTCACAAAACTATAACAAAAAACAGTCGGTAACAAAACAAAAAGAAGCGTAGGATAGTGCAACTTCCTTTTGTTCATCGTGATCGTCATCATCGTCATCGCTGGACGTTGTGTCCATTATTATTACACTAATCTTTACAATGTGGATTCTTCTTCCTTAGATGAGATGCTCTTTTCAAATGCTAACAGCGCCAGATGCTGCTGCTGCTTTATATTACAGTGTACACTGCATTACCCTCCCTGCAAACAGCCATCATGGATGGCAAAGCCACATCGGTGCTCCAGTTCTTCAGCGAGCCCGGCTTTTGTGCAAAACCATGTAATTATCATTATTATTGTATAGACGCGGTTCAATAGTGGAATAACGCCACCGGCTACTCAAAGGAGGTTATTATGATGTTGCGTTTGAGTTCAAAATTGTAAAAATCCATCACAGCTGGAGCAACAGCACCCAGCACAAGTGTACCGACGAACGACAGACCGACGCTACGCGACGTATCGTATACATCGAGGAACTTCTAAACCAAACCAACAACACACAGTGGCAGCAAATGGGGAATAGATTTATAAGCTGAGATACAAGAGGAGTAAGCATACAAGCAGAGCAGTGTAGAGCAGGGCAAAGCACCACCAGCCATCAGCTACCAGCACAGCACCAGCAAGAGCACGAGTACCAGCTTCGTATACAACAAGGAAGTAAATCCATTTAGAATAGGAAGACCCAACAACCAGACCAAACCACTGTTCTTTCTTCAGCCTGGTTAATGGGCACTTAGTTGCCCTAGCTACCCCCAGAATTAACAACACGCCAGAAGAAAGAGTGCGAAACCAGCCAAAGAACGTACCAACCAACGTAACGTGAACGGAGAACGGAGAACGGCGAGCTAGATAGATAAGTGTAATCATTAGTTTCGTAATGCAATAATAAAGTGAAGTGGTCGTTTGTCTTGATTTCGCCAGGTTGATACCTTTAACAACTTTTATGTTGGTTTGGTTTGGTTCTTGTTTTTCTTTAAGGTAGGTGCCAGGTGTTTTTTGGTTTTAACCTTTTTTTGTACAAAAAAAAAAACTATAAAGAAGCAAAGAACTTAGAACCTCAGATGTGCTTTTGTTTGTTATCAAAGGTGATATGAGGGTTGGTGTAATGATTTATGTTTCGAAAAGTTTCTTTTCAAAGTACTCATATTAAATAGAGATTTATATAAAAGGTATCACAACTTGAATTATAATTTATTTTCTTACATTTTTGATAATTTCGATCGTCGATGGAGAGATTTTGCTTACCTGAAATGAGAAGAAAAAAAATATTGAATTAGAACGAGCTCTGTGATATTTAGAAATATGAATCATAGGATTCGTAACTTCTTCTAAAATTGTCATGCAGTTTTTTTTAAATCAAAGAGGATATCACGGAGCTGGTTTTAGGCATAAATAAAGTCCGATAATGTTAGTCAATAATTTAAAAATCCAAATATCACTGACTCACTGATCTCACGTTTTGATAGGAAGTATGAATTTCAAGTGCAATTTCTATCGTGCATTAAAACAGCCTAAAGAACCACCAGGTCTCTGCTGTTCAGGAGGAAAAGTTGTATTGGCAGAAATTGCTGATCCACCGGAACCATTGAAAAGTCTTTAGAATCGTTCTCATCCAGATTCTACACATTTTTTTGACTTGTTCCTGTTTTCAATTCTGCTTTCCAAATGACGTTATTCCGTGCCAATGAAATTAGTCATGGAGATTTTATGCCTACATTTAAAATTCAAGGTCAAGTCTATCATTTAGATGGACCTCTTTTTCCAAACAACCCTGACAAACCGAAATTTTTGCAAATACATTTCATGGGTGATTCGATGAACGAAGTACAACGGCGAATGTCGATAGCCCCAAAAACTTAGAAAGAATTATTATACGACTTGCAATATTTGTTACATTTTGACAATCCTTAGGCTCGTTTCACATTTCACGGTTTTGACCGTACGGCAAAAAACCGGATGGCGACATTTTGTTAGAGGCGTGAAGAAGAGCATATACGCTTTCATATTATACGGTCACGGCAAAATGCCAGCTCAACGGGGGCGTGTAGCAACCGTCTACTGCCACTACATTATAGGGCAGCCGGACGGCGCGATAAGCTTAGTGGCGTATTTGACGAAATGCATGTTTTCACATCATACGATTTTATTCGTGCGGCAAAGTGCAATAATTTGTATAAAAACGCGCGACTTGAGTGTTCTTTTAAAACTAAACCTTTTTAAAAATATACTAAGCACAGAAACGCTGTATGTATCCTGCTTTACCGTACGGTTAAAATCGTATAATATGTAAAATTAGCCATTAATCCGGTTTATGCCGTCCGGTTTTTTGCCGTAAGGTCAAAATCGTGTAGTGCTTTTGAAGCAATGCCATCAAATATAGAAAATTTTCAAGTAGTAAAAAAAGAAAATTTGTGTGTGAGAATCGACTATGGTAAATAAAGGAGGGCCTGAAGCTCTGGATCGTACGTCTAGAGATTTTAGAGCTGATAACGTCTGATGGGAAGTGTTGTGAAACTGTTCGCTGGTGATTTTCGGCAAACATTTCGAGCTGTGCCAAGAGGTACAAAAAGTGATGAAATAAATGCTTGTCTAAAATGGTCGTTTCAGTGGGCTTCTGTCAAACTTTTAAGATTGACCACAAATATGCGCATTCATTTGGGAGGTGATAATAAGATTCCAGCACAATTTTCAAGAACTCTTTTAAATATAGGAAATGGAAATATTTTAAATAATGATGGCGAAGTACTAATAAAACGCCCAAATTTAAGAGAAAACGGATGATTGGTTACGCGTTTAATGATATTTTACTGTTTTTATCATCATAGAAACTGCTCAGGAAATGTATTGTCAACATTTAAAATATTCTATCCATTGTCAGGGATAGAGGGGACCTACAGTTTTTAAGCCGAATCCAAACGGCTCATTTGAGAAAGCACTTTTCATGACAAGAATTACTCTTGGATGATTTGTCAATTCCTCGCAAGAAGCAGTTCCCGTGAAAACTTTTTTTTTTAATTAAGGTAGATCGAAAATTTTACGAAAACAAAATTATTTTATTACCAAAACAATTTTGTGCAATGAAAAATAACGTTTTTAACACCTGGTAAAATTTTGAGAAAAAACATATTGATAGTTTTCTTATAAAAAATAGAAACCTCAAAGTTGGTAATAAATTAATTTCGACTCAAATATCTTTTCAAAAACTTGGAGATATTGGCTTTAAACTATCTTTATCTTTAGAAAAATATTGTTTTGAACATTCAGTAAAATGTTGAGAAGTTTTTTTACAAAGAATAAAAACTTAAAAGAAAATTGAACAAAAGTTGTTAAAAATTGATTTTCGACACAAATATCTTTTCAAAAATTAAAAATATTGACTTCAAACTCTTTTTATTTCACAAAAAATATTGTTTTCGATATTCAGTAGTTTTTTTTTTTAATAAAAATCCAACAGTCCGTTTTTTTCACAAAAAAATTAAAATCTACAAAAAATAGTACTCAAATTTGGTAATAATTTATGTTCGGTTCTTGATATCTCTCAAATTAATTTGATTCATCAAATTTGTAAAAATTTAAGAAATGCTACTAAAATTAGTCTAAAAATCTATTTATGAAAACTAGATTTTCAAACTAAACTATTTCTTTATAAGAATTCAACTAACAACTTTTTAACCCACCGAGAAAACCTACAAACTTTTAAGCAAGAAAAATCAACCGACGACGGGATGGGAAGTTATCAGTGTGGGTCGCATCTCAGCCTCTTTTTTAATATTAAAATGAAACATCTAAGTGGAAATCCCTGACCATATTCCCCTAATTATGAGTAAAATAAAAAACTCTCCATTTTCAGTGCCAAATATCATTTAATTTGTCAACTGGCTGGCTAAAAATAGTGTTGTAATTTTGTAATACATTTGACCATAATAACAAGTGATTTTTTGAAAATGTTTAAAAAAGGCCTAGTTAATATTTTTTCCACATTTCAAGTTTTGTAAAGTAATTCAGAAAGAATGAAAAATGTAGTCATAGTTTTATATTAACACCAAACCTAATCAAGTATTGGATTTGTTAAAATGTATTGTTTTTCAATCTATTTTAAAGAAAAAACTGAAACAAGATGATCGGAAACAGTAGAGGACCTAAAGTGTTACCTTGTGGAACCCCAGCTTTTACTTAAAAAAAAAAATATGAATGTTGATAGTTTATAGAAATGTTTTTAATACTTTCATTGAAATATTATAAATTTAAATTAACTGAATGTTATATCTACAGAAATGGACCACAATAATTTTTATTTTAGAACGACGATTTTTAATTTTGGTTGAAAATATGTGATAAACCTAGTTGAAAAACAGTATTCAAATAATTTGTTTTTTAACAAATTTTAGAAGTTCTCAGGTTTTTATTGCATATTTTGAGAATGTGTTCATAACTTTTCAGGTTATAAAACACTTGATCCAATCCATTTAGTATTTAAATTTCTTTTAAAAACCGATAAACAGCTTCTTCAGTTTTCGGAAATTTCAGTTTTAATTTTTTGAAAATAAAAATACGCTGTACATTGATTTGACACAATTGAAATTTAGCTTAAATTTGTAATCCTGCGTGGATTTATTTTTTAAAGAAAACTTCTAAAAGAAGAATTCATTTAAAATTTTAAGTAAAAACAAATTTGCAGTTTAATCCTCCTCAATTGAACTTCCTTGTCTTTTTATGTCTTGTTTTTTAGTTTTCCTTATTTTTCAAAAAAAAGAATACAAGACAATTGTTATAACATTTTATGCGTATTCAATGAATAGAAAATATACATAAAATAAGAATTGAATTTCATTAAACTTGTTAATTTAATTAGTAAAATTCTATGTTCAATAAAATGTTTGTATCAAGAAAACTCTCATACTTAAAATCTTGTTCAATTGTCTGTAAGTTTTTTTGTGTTGAATCAAATCGTTTTTTTCTGTTTTTTGAACAAAAGGTAATTTGTTCGCTTCGAATTTCAATGATTGTTTTGTTTTGTTTCTTTTATTTTTTCTTTGGTTCTTTTCCCGAACTTGACAAATAAAAATACAATTAAACTTTTTTTTGTTAAAAAATAAACATGTCCTTCAAATTCCGCCACTCCTCGTTCCTCTGTTTCTCATTTTATCCTCCCTAGAAAAAAAAAACGAAGATACAACTCCATTGTGTATTTTCATCGTCCTTTTCAGTCTAGGACTAATTTATCGATTTACCAGCGCCAGTTCATCCTTAGATTTGCCAAAACGTCCATTCTTCCTTTTATTCGTACTTTTTGTAAATTCTGTGAGTGAGGAACTGTTTCATTTGTTGTTTTTTTTGTCTGAACCTTCATTGATTTTTCTTAATGAAAGCAAAAAAAAAATAATATCATGGACAACAAAGATCAACAAATACAAAAAAAAGGATACGATTTTATCTTTAGCAAATTAGAACATGAAAGGGCTTCAAGTTGAAAGTTTCTCTGCCATCAAGTTAAAACTTTTGTTTCACTAATTTTCTCCTTTTCAAAATGGTTCGCGTGTGTATAGAAAAGTTAGAAGCATTTTTTTTGGATTCCAAAGGACTATCAATCCATCCTTAAAGTTGAGTCCACTTGAAAGTAGTTTTTTTCTGTTTTGTAAATTTGCACTGAAGATGGTCCGAGATTTATTTTTTACATTTTAAGGAGATTTATTTTATTTGTTAACGAAGTTTGTGATAGAAGTGAGATCTTTCATTTACTTTATATAAGCTCCAGGAAAGACATACATGGGAATAAAATAAAAACTTAAAGCAATATCAAAGGAAACATTTTTATTTCACTTTATGGATTTATTTTTTTTTTTGCTTGCACATTGCTTGAAAGGATTAAAGAGGATTTCCTTAAAAGATTTTCTTCAATCATCCTTTTCGCACAAAAAGAATACAAATTACAAGACCAAAAGTGCCTTAGTGCATTTAAAACATTTATCTTTATGGTATTTTCGTCCTTTTTTTAAATTTAATATTTAATTATATTTCGACAGGTTTATTAATAAATTTATCTGAATGGACTTATTGAATCGTGAACATTTAAAAGGTTTTCATACGAAATCTCAAACTTGTGTTAATGAACTTTAAGGTAGAAATTCATTGATATCGAATGGGATTTCCGTTAAAACTTAAATTAATACATTTAATAATTTTTTTTACCAATTTTAGTAGCATTTCTTTAATTTTTACAAATTGGATAAACGAAATTAATTTGAGAGATATCAAGAACCGAACATCAATTTTTACCAAATTTGCGTACTAATTTTTGTAGATTTTATTTTCTCATGAAAAAAACGGACTGTTGGATTTTTATAACAAAAAAAGTATTAAATATCGTAAACAATATTTTCTGTAAAATAAAAAAAAGATTAAAGACAATATTTTTAATTTTTGAAAAACTATTTGAGTCGAAAGTAAATTTTTACCAACTTTTATTAATGTTTTTGTTTAGGATTTTATTTTTTGTAAAAAACTGTCAATTAGCTTCTTCTCAAATTTTTTCTAAATGGTGAAAACAATATTTTCTATAAGTTAAAATTATTTGGAAGCTATAATCTCAAATTTTTAAAAAGATATTGAGTCAAAAATCAATTTTTACAAACTTTTGTTAAATTTTCTTTTAAGTTTTTATTTTTTGTAAAAAAACTGTCAATTCAATTTTTCTCAAAATCTTAGCAGATGTAAAAACGTTGTTTTTCGTTGCACAAAATTGTTTTGGATATAAAACCATTTGTATTCGTAAGATTTTCGAGGTGACAAATTTTTTTGTTCAGTTTTTTTGATTTATAAAAAAATCCGTAATTTTATTTTTTTGAAAAAATACACTTGTTCGGTATTTCGTTACAATATATTATACAAAATTTAATTCAAGTCTCTAGCGTTTTTTCGTTCATGAGATATTTAGGGTTATACAAAATTTTCACCTTTTTTTAAATTGCTATGGTAAAAAAAACCACCCACGCAATTTTCTTGAGAACCCTTTCTGCCTTATTGTCTGTATAAAAAATGTATTTGAAGTCGATACCTCTTCTGAATCTTGAGCTATGGACGACGAAAAAAATTCGCAAACGTACGGACTTATACACACACGGAAAGAGATCTTTCTAAAAATCTTTTATTTCGACTCTAGGGACCTTGAAACGTCGAGAAATGTCAAAATTTTCAATTTGACAAATGGGACCCATTACAATAACTTCCTATGGGAAGTTAATAAGATGGACGACTGTTTTAAAATAGTTCCTGTAAATCGCATTCGATTTCTTCTTTTTATTGAACTCTTTTTCAAAAATCATTAGAGCCGTTTTTGAGAAAGTTTGAATTTCGATTTTAGCCTGATCTGATCTGATTAAACTATAGTTTAGAAGCTTGAACTTAATCATCGCAAAGGTTTACAAACTGCCAAATAGATGGACGAAATCTATACACCTACTTTTTGCGATTTCTCTACCATCGTAATGTCATGCTCGATTTGAATCAAAAGTTCTAAGGTTTTTACGAATGCAGTACTTAGTATAAGTAGTTCCTAAAAGTCTGAAGTTAAAATTTTAAGAACACTTGATACTATAATCAAACGTTAAAACACAATTGATAAGCTTAGATGATATTTTCCCCTGACAGCTATCAATTTTCCGTTTTGGGATCTGTTAACAAACTATTGATTAACCTTTCCTATATCTTTCAAAAAATAGTGTTTTTATAAGAATCAATGCATTTTAATTTGATTAAGAAAAAAGAAGATATGCCATAACCAATGTAAACAATATCAGCCAAATGGATTGTCAAAAAATGACAGGTTCAAAAATGATAGCTGTCTAAATAGCTGACTATTTAAAATGAAACAACTTATTGGAAAGCTATTCATTTTCTCTCGGATTGCCGTCGCATTATTAAACTTTATCAAAAATGGAAATGAAAATTATTCTTTTCTTATGTTCATTTTCAATTCGGGAGTCAGCTCTAATTTATTTGTAGGAAGTTTGAAGAAAATATCAATTAGAAGAAAAAATGTTACGCATACGCCACAGTGTACTTTTATTTTTCATTTTTCTCTATTTTATGGGTACATATCTGACTTTTTCATTCTCGTTGCTTATTAAGAGGACATTGAAGTTAAATACTGATGGATTGCTAAAGTATTTGCTAGTATGAATCGAATAAACTAGAGATAATCCACGTAGTCATATAAAAATTCTAATATTTAGATAAAAGAAAACTTTATGATCCTTAAATTTGTCAACATCTTCTTAAAATATCAAAAACTTTATAGAGAAATTATTATAGTTTAAGTATACGAAAACTCATTGAATACAAAATATATTGCCAACGTTGCTAGACTAGAGTAGTTTAAAAAAAAAATCAAAATCAATATTTTCAGTTCATTTATATTTGCGAGAAGTATAAGCAACACATATACGAATGTATATAACCCACTCACTTGTCAAAGATGATAAGCTTGAGAATCACAATTCCAACCTCATTCTCATCTTCTTGTATATCCTTTTGCCAAAAAGGAAGTTAATCCACATAGGCTCTCGAAGCACGTCACTTCTTCAGATTATTTTTTTTCTCCTTATTTTTGTGTTTTTCATACATACTTCTGAAAATCCCCCGAAATAAAAAAAAACGTCCTACCAAAGCAACCAACCGACAAATAAAATATCAAAAAGAAAACGAAAACCAACTCATCGTGCTTTTTTCACTTTCTACTACTTTATATGATATTTTTGCTGAATTTTGCTTTTGCCATCGAAATAGCAGCAATCGAAGAGGAAAGGAGATAAGCTTAAGCCTACATACAAAGAGAAAGATGTTCACCACCACTTTCTGTATAAACATATAGTTATGGAAAGGGGTGTCATAATACCCTTCGTACTCTGATGTTGGCAGCAAGGAATTTACGATGCTATTTCTGCTCCTCATCTGCAGAGCAACAAAATCAAAAAAAAAAAAGGACGAACAACGATTCCCGAATCGACAGTGCAGAATAATGATGACGACTATATGACGACGACGTCGGAAGCATATCCCCAAATCCCTCCCTACTTTCTCTAACCCTCCCCCCCCACCAACACAACAAAACGACGACAGCAAGGATGATGAGATGATGATGATGATGATGACGACGATGACTAAAAAGCTTTAGCGAAAAAAAAGAGTAGATACAAAAAACACGAACATATCAAGACTCAAATAATTTACTCAAAAAAAAGTAAAAAGTAAAAACATCCTTTAAGGCCAACAGAGAATTCAAAAAATGGAGAAAAAAGGCTCACACAAAATATGCAAAACGGCAAGAAAAGAAATTTAAAGGTTTTTCACAAAAAAAAGTCTCTAGCAGGCGCGCCAACAGCAGCTGAAGCACTCGAGCGAGGACAACGAGAACTCAAAATACACAGCATGAATCGCATGATGAAGATGTGAGCGTGGGGGGTATAAACATGCATAAGTATATCTCCACGTATATACTGGCAAGTATAAGGAATTTTGTCCTTCGGGGCGTGAATAAAAAGTACTTGTACTAACAACAAATAGAAAATAAAAAACTATGAACATGAAAAATAGTAAAGTTTAAAGCAGAAAAATATAAAACAAACAAAAAAACTTCAGGTATAATAAAAGACTCTATGTTCTCCCTCGACATTCAATTTGAGCTTGAAGCCTACAAGTCGGATTGTGAACCTTGATAGAAAATGGAAAATTCTTCATTTCATTCTGCCTTTGTTTGTTTTTTTTTTCTTGAATGCGGGAGTCAGGACGAAATTTAATTGTTCGACGTTTTTAAGCAATACAAAAAAAATGTTACGTATACGCCACAGTGGATATTTTTGAAGTTCCTAGTTGTTTCTTTGTTTTGCGATGAGATATCTGCGTTTTTCGTTCTAATAAATTATGAAGAGGATATTGAAGCATAATACTGATGGGTTGCTAAGGTATTTGCTGGTATGAATTTAACATACAGTTGCATTGCATACATTAAAGTTTGAAAATATATTTAAATATAATGTGAATTTTTGAAGAAGAAAAAAAGAAAGCTTGCTTTAAAATTTAGTTTCCATGGAAATCAACACGAGTTTTAGAACACGAAGTCATTAATTTTTACCTAATTTAATAAAAAGTGACACTGTTCAATTATTGTAAATGTTTGGTACATCATTTCTTAAAAATTGTTCTTTTTTTTAAAGATTTCAGTTCTGTATTTAATGCTCTGCAATTCATTTCATATCAAGAGATTTTTGTTGACTTTAAGGTATCATATATTTCACCACTTGAGAATATGGAGTCCCGCAGGGATACATTTTAGTTCCCGCACTGTTTTTGACAAGTGAACGAAAAGAGAGTATTTAGAAAATGAGCTAGATGGAAAGTAAAAGTTAAAGCTGGTGTCCCACAGGAATCAATTTTAGATCCTGCATTGTTTTTAAAGATTATAAACTAACAAACAAAGATAAAAGAGACTTAGTTTCAGAATGAGCAAGTAAGAACTATGGTGATTATTTAATTCATGTTAAATTAAAGTGAGTTTTTTTTAGAATTTTAAGAATTCAATGATGTTAATTACAGCAGAAAAAGTGGAGTCATTAAAGAACGAACTAGGTTGATTAATGCTGGTGTCCCGCAGGGATCAAGTATTGGCCCTTTATTGTTTTTTAAGATTTTTAATTAACTATCAGAGACATAGGAGGAAGAAGTTAGAGCTAAGATTGATGTAAAGAATTAAAATTGTGAGAAATGCCTTCTATTTCAAGTATTCAATACTGGCCGAAGTCCTAACATTCATTTTTTTGGTAGACAGCCATTGGCCAAATCATTTAAAGACTTAAGGTATTCTTACAAAGCAAATGCAAACAGCATTCAAATTTTGAAGTTGATAAAACTAAAACTGACCAAACTAACATTCTTTTTGTAAATGATTTGAGAATAGAAAAAGGAGTGTTCAATTAATAAGCTAGATTGGAATCAAAGATGGTGTACTCCAAGGAAGAATTTTAGGGCCTACATCGTTTTTGAAAATTCTAAATTAGCAACTAGAGAAAGTTCTTCATTGTTTTTGATAAATAAACAAAGATTAGAAAATTAAGTGTTTAAAAATGAGTTGAAATGATGGAAGGTGTAAATTAAAGGTGGTGTCCAGCAGGGTTCAATTTTTAATCCTATATTCTTTTTAAAGATTTTGAATTAAAGGATATAAGGAAAATAAGCGTGTTTACAGAAAGAACAAGATACAATTACATAGGCAAAAAAAATGTTCCTTAAAGTTTTTAATTCTAAGTATTGCAAGAATTTCGATAAACGAAGGAGAGGGTAAAATAAGAAGGCATCTTTTTTAGGTTTTCTATTGTTTTGAAGATTTTGAATTAACGAACATAGAGATAGGTGAAATGAGGAGTGTTTTTAGAGATTTAGCAAGTAGAAACTAAAAGTCTTACTCAAGTGACTTAGAAATACTCTGTTAATTTTTTCCCAGTAAAAGATGGAGTTCCCCAAGGATCAATTTTAGGTCGTGCATTGTTTTTGATAAATTAGCAGAAAATAGAAAACTAAAGAATACGTGAGAATTAAGCCTGTTGGAGTTAAGGGTGGCAACTTAGCATTCTAATTTAATTATTTTACGTACAAATCCTAACATAAATGCTAGATGGGAGGTGAAAGTTGATAACGTTGGTTTTTAAGATTTTAAATAAACGAGCATAGCAAAAAGGAAAAATGAGGATTGCTTAAGTAAGCTGGGATAAGGTTTGGTGTAGACAATTTTACTTTTTTACTCGCAGTTAGTAATTCTAAGAAGTTAAGGTTTTTAATAGTCCTAATTACGAGTATTTGATACTGGGAGTTGCAGTTGAGGTATATCTGCTCATCTTAAAATTGTGGGGTACCGCAGGGATCAATTTTAGATCCTGCATTGTTTTGAATACATTTTAAAACAGCGAACGAAGAGAAATGAACCACTTGGAATTTAGTCTGTTGAAAAAAAATTTAATCAATGCGAATAATTCTCAGTACTTTAACAACAGTCTCAAGTTCGAGTACTGGAAATTAAATTTCAAAAAAAGTTTCGAAAAGTTCATGAAATCGCTAGATTTTTGTTTGAAATTTTAAGTCATCATATGGCTTGTTAAGATCGTCAACCTTATTCCTTTTAAATTGTTTAACCCTTTAAAAATTGAAGATTAGTGCCAGGGATCTTCGTACACTATAGTCAAAGTCCTAGCTTAAAGATGAGCCAGTTATGGAAACGACTTGCAGGAAAGTTTGTCTAAAGGCAACTTTTGGCAACTTATCAACTATGAATTCCATTTTTTCTCTTAACAATTCTTTGGAGAAAGACTCTTCCAAGTCCTCTTGTATCCGATTTTATGCTTGAAATCATATCCGGTTTTACACTTTGTTGAGTGGAATGAATTGTACAATTTTTGGTCTATTTATTTTTCTTGCAGCATAAAATTGAATATGATCCAAGAGTTTACAAAAAAAAAGAAGAGAGTATACTTTCAGTTTTATCCTACTTTCGATTTGTGTACATAGAAACAAAAAGAATAAAAGAAGACTCACAAAATAAAAAGAAAACTCAAATTCAACTCTCAACTTGTGTGCAGCTTTAATGGATGTTTAATGCCTGGTGGAAGTGTGTATAAATCGTATCGTTCCAATTTGTTTTGTTCTTGTGTCTACATCCGTCATAGTCAAAGTCTATATGCACATACATACATATATAAAAGAGGAGCTGAAAATTTATTTGCTAAGGACTCGAATAGAAACAAAAGAAAAAATTAAAACAACAAAGAAAACGAACAAATAGAATATACAACAAAAAAACAAAAACCTTTAAACCATTCGTTTGTTTAGGCCACCCATTTTGGCCCTTTATAATCACACCAACAACAAAAAAAGACACACTATACCGATACTCTCCAACAACAACAATGCCTATCTCCTCTCTTTTGCGGTTCGTATCCTCTGTCTTTGTTGTTTTCTCTTTTGATACATTTTCCAGAGATTGTTTTTTTTTTTGTTTTTCCTTCGAACAGAAAAACCCCAAAGTAAAACGAGGACAGCAAACAAAAAATAAAAGGCTAAAACAAACAGTCCCAATCCCAACAGAACCTAGTAGCCATTTTTATTTTTATTGCAACTGTCATGACCGAAACAAACCGAACCGAACTGAGTCAACCATCCCTTTTGCTTCCTTTTTTCACAGAATGGTGGCGCGGCAATGGCGGCTAGTTGGCAGTTCCTGAATTTTGATGAGTTATAAGAACGGAAACTCTTTTACTAAATTATGTAGGGGGACACATCTGCAGACCCATAGATATACACAAGTACCATAGTAGTTTCCAAAATCAGGAATCTATGTATGTTGTGTCCTTTTTTGTTGACGCTTCGAACTATGTCTCTTTAACTGTCAGTCTAGCTTTTGATTTGTCATCCAAGACTGTCATAAAATAGATTTGGAAAAAACATAAAATAAATATTTTCTTTTTTAGGTGGGTTAGGCTTGAAAATGGGTGTGTAAACAGTTGCGATTTCTTGTTAATGGATTTACGGATACATGCGGACTCTGGACAGACAAAAACAAAAAAAGACAGCAAAAACCGATGACAGCGTCGCCGCCATTGTCACATTTCGCTGTCATTGTCAATAATGGTTTATCACAATTGATCAGCGACAAAGTGAGTTTTTTTCGTTTTGTTTTTTAACGATTGACAAGAACGTGGGTGACACATTGAAATCCATGTCAAACTTTTTGATATAAAAAGAGAAGATTGGTGCGTGATGATGGTGAATGGATAGATGGGACGGTGGTGAGTAGAATTTTTAGTAGTTGGTACAGCAGTTCATTTTTTCACCATTTTTCACGAATTAAATTCTTAAAAATGAAACTTGTGTGTAGTGGAGAAAATACAAGAAAGTGAAAATAAGTTTATCGATCGAGAACTTATTATTGAGGGAGTGTTTAGATTCTTTTTTGTTGGGGGGGGGAGGTGTTGGAAATTTGATTATAATCAATCAATGCCATATCTGCTCGTACAGAGCCAAATGAGACTCAAATTAGGGAGTGTGAACTTCTGTTTTGAAATATTGAGATGTCAAGTTAAATCTTCGAAATTGAGATAAATTAATATTCTTCTTCGTCTTACATAGTTCAATTTGTTTTAAGAGGGAGGGGGGAGGTTGAAAAAGTATAAAAGTAAGAGATGGTGCAGAGAAAAATAATCAAATAGTGGATTTAATGTTTTTTGGCAATGTTAAGATAAATGATTTCAGCTATTTCTATTATTTTTTTAGGTTTTTGAGAGTTTTCAAAGTCAAGATGTGCATGTTTTGAAACATAGCTTGTAGCATAGAAAAAAGACTTCATTTTCAGACTTTTTATTGAAAAGCTTTGTACTGATTTTGATTTTGTAGAACGTGTTGAACAAGGACCCTAATTTCAAACTTTTTAGACAAGGTGTATCACATTCGTTTCAAAAAGTTGCTTTAAAAAAAGGAATCTTAAATAATTGTTTATTTTGTAAGTATTCAGATAATTTTTTGTTTTTGTCAGTTTTATGTATGAAAATTATGGTAAAGTTGGTTTTTGGCTCGGTTGAATAAGTTGAAAGATTTCTCGTGTTATTTCGACTTCGGAATTTCTTAATATTTTGCAGTTTGGAGACTCTTGGAGATACTTGTGTTTTTGGAAAACGAATATGTGAGTGTTCTTTTTTTCTCTAGGACTTGCTCTTTTTTGAGGATTGAAAGTCCTGCGAGCTTCCTCTATTCCTTTATTTTTACTTTAGTTATGAGTCTGAAGAGCAAAACCTCGGCCTTAGACAAAAAAATACCGTAACGAAGCGTTATACTTCTCTTCTATCAACCCGAACTTAGACGATAAAACATCTCTAGGGACAGATAACGTAGTCCAAACCGTTTATTTTGTGGTAACCTTCTTCGAGGAATGTCATGATCATAGCTTGTCACCGAGAGAAAAAGTCCATTATCTTCTGGTCCTGTTTTATTCTGAACCCAACACTTCTAAATATATGACGGTAAAAGTTAAGACCTTCCAATTCTTCTTTAGTTTGCTGCTAGGGAAAGGGACTGGAATCCAAACCCATTGTTCCGTGGTTACTTACTAAGAGAATCTAGGTACTATAAGCCTTGTGTCATTGCTAATGATCCGCTTACCATTCCCTAACCTTAATTATTAACTTCCCATAGGAAGTTATTGTAATGGGTCCGAATTGTCAAATTGAAAATTTTGATATTTCTCGACGTTTCAAGGTCCCTAGAGTCGAAATAAACGATTTTTAGAAAGATGTCTGCGTGCGTGTGTACGTACGTTCGTACGTCAGTACTTCCGTACGTTCGCGACGTTTTTTCGTCGTCCATAGCTCAAGAACCAGAAGAAATATCGCCTTCAAATAAATTTTGTTATACAGATAATAAAGCAAAAAGATGCGGAAAGGTCTTTTAAAAAAATTGCGTGGGCGGGCGTGCAAAACTTAACCGTCAACACCAGAGGCACAATTTACCAAAGGTCTATCCAATTAGTCGGATACGCAGATGATATTGACATAATTGGAAGATCGAAACGTGATGTCAGTGAGCGTTTTTGAGCATTGCGACGGAAGCGACCTAGGTACCGCTATTAACACAGACAACGACACCAGCGCTGAAATCAAACGAAGAATAACTCCCAGAGGACCTCAACCAACTTGGGGTGCGAAACTTGAGAACGGAAAAAGAAATTGTGCAACGAAAAATAATGTTTTTAACATCTGGAAAATTTTTGAGAACAATGGAATTGACAGTTTTTTTTACAAAAAAATAAAAACTTAAAAGAAAATTTAACAAAAGTTGGTAAATGTTGATTTTCGACTCAAATATATTTTCAAACTTATGAATTATGTCAATTCCATTGTTTTCAACATTTGTACAAATTTTGAGAAAAATCGAATTGATAGTTTTTTTTACAAAAAATACAAACATAAACAAAAAAATTGATAAAAGTGGTTAATATTGATTTTCGACTCAAATATCTTTTCAAAACTTTGAGATGATATAGTTGTCAATATTCAGTAAAATTTTAAGAAAAATCGAATTGACAGTTTTTGGACAAAAAATAAAAGCAAAAAAAAAACATTACTCAAAGTTGGTAAAAATTGATTTTCGACTCAAATATCTTTTTAAAAATTAAAAACATTGTCTTCAAACTATTTTTATTTCACAGACAATATTGTTTTCGATATTCAGTAGTTTTTTTTTATAAAAATCCAACAGTCCGTTTTTTCATAAAAAAATAAAATATACAAAAAATAGTACGCAAAAAATGGTAAAAATTGGTGTTCGGTTCTTGATATCTCTCAAATTAATTGCATTCATCCAATTTGTAAAAATTTAGAAATGCTACTTAAATTGGTAAAAATTTGTTTTCGACTAAAAATCTATTTAACAAAACTAGATTTTCAAACTAACCTATTTCTTTATATGAAAAATTTTGTAGGTAATTTAAAAATTTGTAAGAATAATTCAACTTACAACTTTTTAACCCAACACGAAAACCTAAAAACTTTTAAGCAAGACAAATAGACAGACGGGACAGCCTCTTTTTTTTTGTTCTCAGAATCTATCAATGAAGATTTGAAGGAAATAAATTTGGTTACAAATTGTAGTTTCAAAACTCTAAACCCAAGTTTTTTTTCTGTCTTTGGCTAAAACCCTGGACACCGACAACGAGTTTACCTCTGCCGGTACAAAAAACAATCACAAAACATCACAATCTTAAAAAGTAATAGTAAAATCAATAAAAAAATGACAGTATTCCCTAAAAGTCTGTTAGGACCTTAAGGAATAAAGATTTCTAAAAGCTTTTAGTAACTAATTCTGCATTAACTTTTTCAATAAAGCACTTTTCATATTTAAAATGTCGGCTGTGAAGTTCTTTTAAGAACTTTTTGGTACTAGAAATATCAAAGTATTTAGGTTCCATTTATTATAATTTCTGTCTCACACATGAAAGCATTTTAGTCCCAAAATGTCAAATTTAAGAAAAAATCCTACTTTCAAAAAGCGCTGCAATTTTTCAGCACAAGATTCAAATTTAAGATTCAAAATGGTAAGTTTGAACTCTCAATAACTTCTGTCCATTAATTTTTTCCTCTTAAAATGTCTATCTTCATCTAATTTTGCATCGCACATTCCTCTTTTAATTATTTTTGAAATTTGTATTCTTATTTTTATTTTCATCAGGACAAATATCCTGGAAACATTTGACTTTACAAACCTTGCAAACACCGCCACTATCTACAAAATCGAATGACATTTCGAATTGGAATTAAAAAAAGCTTAAAAAGTCAAACCAAATAAACTTTCCTCTATTTTAAGTTCCTTTTTTTTTGGTTTTGTTGTTATTTGCATTTAAAAAACAAAGTCAAGTCGAGTTTGGTTTGGTTTGATAATCCTTTTAAAAGAAACAAAAAAGAAAATACAACAACATAGGTACCATAAAACAGAAAACAGAACATGTGCATATAAAAACCACTCCACCATAAAATCATTCCGCATAACCCTCATCGCACCACCTCCAACCTCCAACCATCAACCACCAAACCACTCTCCTCCTAACCTTTTATTTCATTTTGAGTTGCTTCTCAAATCCAAAAAGCTGCATAAGAACCAAAAGAAATTATCGACAAAAAAGGAAATAAAAACAGAAAAAAGAAAGAACTCCATCGAGTCCAGGGAGAGCACCACTAACAGAAATGCCAGTGGCATAATAAAGTACGATGCAAAAGGCATCCAACATCTAAACCACCCCCACCCTCAACCCATCCCAACCTCTCTATTCCTTCTTGTGAAACTGAACGGAAATAAAACAGAAAGGAGGAAAAAAAACATTCATCGTATAGAGGCAGTGGGTGGTCCTTGGCAAGGACCAAACAAAAAAAAAACGACCAAAATACTTTTCATTTTCATCTCGCGTTTGCTTCGTCTATACGCAACTTAAAAAAAAAGAAGAAGATATAAATAAAAATGGCCCCAGCATACCTACAGCAACACACAACATGAAACAAAAATCCAATTCACAAAACAAAAAAGGACGAAATTGTATACCTACATATACACACAGAAGCAGGCTCCAGCTCCAGCTCCAAAAGGAACACAGAAAATAAGCCAGCAAAATACAAAAACCCGGCACGAGAAGAGCAGATGGATACAAACAAACAAACATTCGTCCTTCAACTCTTACTAGTGGCAAAAATTTCTATAGACACACAGAAAGATAGGCAAGGAAAGAGATATCCTTGGAAAGCACGTTTCTGTAGACGTTTTTCGAGAGGCACTGCTGTATATGTGTACACACGGGGGCTAGGCAGGATAATTGCTTACATAAAAGATATCGTCCCGACGACGACGACGAAAACGACGACAACGCCAACAACGACGACGCCGTTGTCTGGGATTATGTTGTTGTTTTTTTTTGTTTTTCATTTACTTTTTGTTTGGTTTTTTCGTTATCCTTTATTTTTGGGTGGGTCTGTGTCTGTGTTGACGTTTTTCTTTTTTATTACGTTCATTTTCTACAACTACCACGAAAAGCTCAATTACTCTCCATCCTCGTTGTCGTCATCCTCCACTTCATCCTCATCCTCTTAGCCATCCCTATAGCCTCACCCCCATTCCCATTGAATCATCGACAACGTTGTCGGTCGTTCGTTATCGTCGTTGTTATTGTTGTTGTCGACTTCGGCTTCAACGTCGACGTTGTATAGTCGTCCTCATCATCAGGGTTGTACACAGACCATTTGCCACAGACGAACATAAATTTTGAAACTTTATGGCAGGCAAAGGAAATAAGAACCCGGCATACCAGCAGTTTTCTTGCAACAAACTCCCACCCACACCCACACCCACACCCACCCCCATTGCCCCATCACTATTTTTCGTTTGCCTTTAATGGCGAATGTCTGCGATAAGGAGTTTGAGTGGATCCTGTTCTGTTTTCGTCGTAATGAACCTTTCGAACAAATCACATACAAAAACCAGGCTGCTGAGTCTTCTATATATATGTATGTCTGTACCTACCTACCTCCTTCCTGAGACCAACAAAACAGTAGGTATAGGAGAGTTCGGGAGTACTGGGGCTTAACAAAATGTTAGGGAAAAAGGACTCGTTTTGATCAAAGGGAGGGGTTGGGGTTTTTGGTTAGTGGAAGGTTCTCTGATGCAGAAAGTAGAAAGATATGGAAGAAATACACAAAACTAAACGAAAAATCTTGTTTTCCTTATGGAATCCTACTAACCCCTCCCCCTATCCTCTAGCTATCCTTGTTTTCCCATCCTCCCGCTTGTAGCAGCCTCACACTCCTTCCCGAACAAGCAACAAAAATAAAAAAAGAAGAAGAAAAAATAGACGACGAAAATTGAGGAAAAGGCAAAGTCAGTAGTAGCAAATTGTAAATGGTTTCGGAGGAAGGTAGATTGGAAGGTTTTTCATGGCTTCATGGTTAAAACAACAACAACGAGCAAAAAAGGACACCAGTATTTCTGTTACAAAAAAAAAAAAAAACAGAAAGCAGCCAATACACATCTAAATTTAATTTTGCACAAAGAAATTTTCTTTTGAAAAGTGGAAAAACATTCAATAGAAGAAGACTAAGGTCCATTTATTTAGAAGAATTTAAGAGATAAAAAAGAAGAAGAATCCTAATTTAAGAAAACGGAATATTCCAAAATCGGAAATCACAAAAAATCCGATGATTTTATTAAATTCGTTTCCAAATGATTTGAAAAGACGTTTCTGTATCAATAAACTTTTGACTAAGATGAGTAACAAGGTATCGAAGAAGAAGGCTTCAATAGATTTGGGGATTGCATTGTCAAAAGAAATTCGATGAACTTGAGATATCGTCAACTGATAACACGGCTTAAGAGCTGATAATGGATCTGAAAGTGAGAAAAAGTAAGTTTTACTGAAAAACTTAGCAGATTTAGGACATTACTTACAGATGTAAAAAGTCAAACAATGACGAAATCATCGGACTTTACCGATAGTACCTTTAACATCAAAGTGATGAAAGCATGAAAACGGAACTCTACAAATTGATTCGTGATTTGTATCAATACTTACTTACTTAGGTCCTCAGACCTCTTAAGTCCATTGGGAAGCCCTTAAGGGGCATCGTGTACGGTTTCCGGAGATGTGTTTCAGCTTATTCCAGCTCTTGCCTAGTGACGCTGATTCCGCCTCGACTGTCCTTCGATGGAAACGATACTTCCAAGGTATTGAAAGTTCTCCACTTTTTTCACCGGTTGCGAGAGTCCATGGGATCCCTGTGCTACCTGACAGAGCTGAGGGCAGTACATCGCTTATCACCAACAAAAACAATATTAGTGACAGAATACAGCCCTGTGTGACTCCGCTTCGCATTTCAAAATCATCTGACAACCTACCATCTTGCAGAACGTGACACTTGGATCTATTATATGTTGCTTTAATAATAGCAATTAGTTTTTGTGGGATGCCTCTTCTCCGCAAGGCTAACAAGATATACTCCCTGTCAACGCTATCATAAGACTTCTCAAAGTCGATAAACAGCAATTTTTTTATCACTGGTGTCAGCAATTAGCTGTCAAAGTATGGCGAAACGTAGTTGACATCAAAATAACCTAAAAAGGATCTAAGAGACAAACACAATTTCTTACCGGAAAACTTAGGCTCGTCTTTAAATAGTAAAAAACTTTTTTAGCATTCACATTCAGAACATTGGATACAAAAATTAACATTTCTAAAAGTTGCTTGTATAAAGTTAAACAATGCTGAAATTAATGGACTTAGCTGAGAATAACCTTTTACGGTAAAGCTTTTATTGACTTCAATCTCGAAATAGGAAGACATCAAGCCGACAAAAAGTATCGGAACAGAACTTTACACTATTTTGAGTCACTGACTTTATCTTTGAGCTGTTGAAGAATGGTGTAAATACAGTAAACCAATTATTTAAAGACTAAGAGAGATCTAAAAAGAAGCCTTTGATGAATTTGCATTTTTAAAATTTAGAGGAAAACCATCAGAAAAGAATAAGTACTTGAGTTCAAAGAAGAGTTTACGACTGATAGAACATTTAAAGCTAAGAAACTGAGCACTTTTTTAAAGACGGAAACTTAGATTCCTCGAAATAGCTAAGATCTAAACTCTCTAAAGTTAAGAAGAAACAGCGTAGTATCATTCTCTGTACGTCTAGAAGACATTTTACAGAATTTGGTTTGTGAAGTAGAGAATTTAACATTCAAACCTTCCAAATCAATATTATCATCACAAGATTCAACATCTTTTCTCAAAAGAATCAAGATACACTTAAGTCTCATAGAATTTTATAAGGTGTAGATGAAGTTAAGAAGCAAGTCAAAAGTTGCTTCTTCGTTTTTGAAAAGTTTTTATCACTGAAGATAAGTTAGCCTATGAAGAATATAACCAATATTACAAAGTGTTTTAGACTCTTGACTGAAGATAAGGATACACTTGAGAATCAGATTAATTTAGTTTACCACCAAACTTTACACTATAAATTCTGAGTTTATTTCTTCCTTAGAATAAATTTTGAAACACAGAATTATATATGCATGAAGGTTGAAATTAAACTACTGATTCTCCACTTTTACAAAATAAAAAAAATAAATGCTTCTTCAGAAATGGATGAAAAACACGCTCAAAAAAGCTTGTAAATTATCAATTCACTTTTTTGAAACATCATAACATCCAAAAATACTACTTTGATCATTTCAGCTAGAAGCCCTGGTAGCTATTAGCTTTTAAGAATTGTTTTGTACATTAATGTATAGTTCAATAAATAATAATAATAATAAGCAGCCTCTTTGAAAATTTGATATTGTTTCTCGTGCCAAAAAGTTGACTTATTTACTTAAAAAATCATCGTTTAACGCAACAAGAAGAAAGATTAAACTGTTTCTAATTGCTTTGTAATTATGTTGAATCACTGGAAGCAGAAGTTTTGAAAATTTTAAACGTGTCTTCAGCCAGTAGTAGACAGACTTTTCACGTATAAGTCACTCGTTAAATTAAAGAAATCTATAGAAAAACTTTATTTTCAACTTAATTTATGGAAGCATTTTAAAATTGATGAAAAATGAACAACTCTCCTTCTTTTGTGTTATTTGTGCAAACTGTCAAAAACACTCTCGTGAATTAATTCTTCGAATATCATTTTTTTGGAGAATTTAGTGTAGACTTTGGAATGCGTAACTTGAACTTAAATGTCATAGTTTTCCAGGTGAAATGACTACTAAATTTTTCGCAGTAAAAAATGTTTCCCATTGAATTACTGATATTGTAAGCTTTTTCGTCAGAATTGTCTAAATTATGAGTAAATTCCTGCAACTCCAGAAGGTGTATTTATTTTCATTTATTTCAAGAATTAAAGACGGTTTTTGGCAAAAAGCGAATATTATGACGACACAGAATTTTAAAATGAAAAACAACAAAAACAAATATAATTCTCTCAGTTGGTAGCAGTGTTGGTATCTTAATGGAAGAACTCTTCAACAGTGTTACATATTAAGTAAAGTGGAGCGTTGTGTAGTTTAGTATTACAGTCCCGACCCCCAAAAAAGTTAAAACGCCCCAGACATAGGTTATATGTAGGAGTCTTCATCATCAGCTCAAAAAGTATATACATATATAAGAATATATAAGAGGACTACAGCAACGACGACGAAAGACGACTGACGACGATGAAGAAGAAGATGAAAATGGTTAAAACGTGCCAGACCATTATAATTCGACGACGAGGCAGGGTTGTCACCACCACCGTACCGATGACGCCGCCACTACTGCCACCTACCGAGAGCCTCCTTCCTCTTGCCACTTCTGCCAAACTACTTGTCCTTTTTCTCTAAAATTTTGTGAATCTTATTTTATATTTTCTAATGTCTATCTACATCTACGTATGTGTTTGGAAGTTGTATATAAGTAAGCTTGGCTGGGTTTTTGGCAGCAAAGTTTGAGAAAATTTAGGGTCGAAGGCACGTGGGAAGCAAAAGTTAAGAATTTTCTTCCTTTTTTTGTTGCAAAAAGGAAGCTCTATAAATATGTATAAAGAAACTTATATGTATTGAATTTTTGGGTGTTTTTGGGAAAAGTTTTCGTTCTGAATTTTTTGGAGAATGAGATTTTTGAGAACTTAAGGTTATTAAGTATAGAATTGGGACGTAGGTAGTTATGATGGTGGTGTATTTTACGGTAGTAGGTTAAAAGTATGGAATTTTGTTCTTAGATTGATCTACCTCTCTTGGATGAAAGTTGCGATAAGATGGGGTATGATGGTTTAAGAAGGGGTTTTGGGGTGTGTTTTTCATATTTTTGGGGCAAAAATAAGTACATAACTTTTATTTAAATTTTAGTGATTCAGAAGATATATAGAAGGTTTTCAAATACTCGTACTGATGTGTACCAAAAAAGGAGAAAACGAGTGAGAATATTCATTTTTGAATTTGAAAACATACGAAAGAACACCACAGACTTTTGTCAAACTTAAAGGTAGATAGAGGTAGACAAATTTTCTAGAAGAGATATTAAAATAGAAAAAGAGAATATAAAAACATGAAGATTTTTAACTGATTACATCAGATGTTACCTTCTTCGTATGTTCCATCTCTGGTATAATTTAAGAAATTATTATAGCACAAAGTTTTGAAATAAGATTTTAAGACTTTTTCCATCTGCATTACGACAAGTTTAACTATATTCCATTTAAAAAGTAAAAAAGGGTGAGGAAAATTAAAGATTACTTGAGCTTAAAAGTTTGTGTATTGCTATGTAGGTAATTAAAGTGATTTTAATTTCAAAATAAGATAAAAGTCTCAAGAAATTGGAATTTAAGTCTTAAGTAATTTTTGAAATTTTTATGGAAAAAGATAATGTTTTTCTAAAATAAACTTTCTATCTCCCAAAAAAATATAATTAATTTAGTTTCCGAAGAAGTTTTTAACTCAATACAATAAAATCCTTTAAAGGAAATGGGAATAATTCAGTCTTTTTTTCTTTTGAGGATTTCAAAGTTAATTGCAAGATGGGATTGAAAGCAGATACTGTAATGACATTTCAGTTGTGAAACTGTGGTGAAGGTGAAAAATCTTATATTCAAATGTCATTATCGTGGTGAATATGAAAAATCAAGCGGAAATGAAAGCGTTCGGTAATTTTAGTTTTGTTGTGTTCGATTAAATTTTCTTACAAACACTAAACAATCCTTTTTAAGACGAAAAAATAAAGATGTTACTAAAAATATGTTTTAGTTTTCAAGGGTTTTCATTGGAATGAGTATCAATTTAACAGAGTGTTCTAAATTGTGGGTATTAGAGAAAATATTTCAAATATTCGGGTTTTTCTATTTAGCGTGTTTCAATTAACCTTGTTCTACTGGAGTTGAAAACGCAGTAAGTAAGTTTGATTTTAGAAGTCCTTTTCAACGTCTAATTCACCTTTTTTTTGTCTTGTATAAATTGTGTTAACAAAGGGTTTCTAAGCCAGTTTTGAGCTTATGTGAGCTATTTGAACAAAACGTTAAAATCTGCCAAGTTGCCGAAATGTTTAAAATCTTTTACTTTTAAAGGCTAAGGGGAAACCCTAAATGTCAAAATTTATTTTCCAACTAGGCTAATTTTTTACTTATAACAACCCCTTCCCCCTCATCTTATAAGTTAAGAAGCATAAGTGAACAAATTCATTGACGTGGATTTTTAAATTCAATTAAGTGGTGAAAAATTATAAAGAAGTTCAAAAGTCACTCAAGTGAGTTCTTTTCATGAAAAATACAAAAATACTGACAAAAGATTTTAAAAATTTGAATTTTTCACTTAAGCTTAGAGTTTCACATGAAGGTTATATGTGGATTTCTCACTTAAGCTGGTTTTACTGTATTTATTTTTGAAATATTTCTGACAATCCACTGTGGGAATCGTTTTTAGAAAATTTGTTATAATTTTGTTTGTGGAATTGTTTCACGTGAACACGAATTTTTTAAATGGAATAAATGGAAATGGAAAGTTGAACTTACACATTTGAAGAAAAGTAGAGGCTTGTAATTTTACTTTTAATTTAACTTTTATAATAAAAATAAATAAAAATTCCATCTCTGACAACATTACTCCACACAGGAATGGTTGACAGTTGTAAATCACTAGGCCCTGGTTCTTCATGGACTGTTGCGCCACCTAATTTATTTTATTTATAATAAAAATACAGGCTCTGACTTAAGGTCAATTGAAAAAGTGAAACCCGTTTTTAAGTTCCAATATCTTCTTATTCATTGAAAAATTAGATTGAGTACAAATACTTAAATAAATTTTTCTTATACAATAATTGTTATCAAATATTTAGAAGGAACCCAATTGACTTTTTAAAAAGTTTAGTATCGAATTTAAAATAATTTTATAGGGTTAAACCACGCCTGAATTTTTGAAAAACGTTTTTTTTTTTCAAATTTGAATGGTCTCGGAAGGCTTCAAAACTGTTGTTTCAAAATTTTATTGATGGAAGAAGTCTTTAAGTATTTGGTTTTGAATCTAAGCAATGGTTGCTTTTTAGGTGGTTGGTTTTCAATCTGGCAATACTTTTTTTGAAGTTATTTTTTTGACAGCTTTCACTGTCAAAACTACTCGTCTAGAAAATAATTCATTTGTTACTAAACAATTATCTGAGGGTATTAGGGATTTAATAAAAGTCAATATGTCTCGAAACTCTTTTCTAGAAGTTACTAATATTCCTCTTTATGATTAAAAAATTACAGGATCTCGTTCTTCCGTGCCTTTTGAAAAAGGAGACTTCATCGTAAAGAAGCTGTTCAGTCGCTGTTTTGAAATAAACACTATTAGAAATCTGTTATTGAAAAGTTCAAATTGCAAGCTTGTCAGTTTATTCATCACAGTTAATTGTCCGAATTATGTTTTTATTAGTCTTTGAATATTATACTGCTGGATGAATTCAGAGTTGGTTTCAGCAAAATTCGTGGGCTTAGAAAGAACTGCTGTGTCGCATATGTTCACACTGTAACAAACAGGCCAGGTCAATCCGCCAATTCCATAGAATTGTTTCTCACTTCTGATCCTAATAAATACACAATCAGTGTATTACCGGCTCTAGGCACATTAGACCATTGTGTTGTATCTGCAAATTTCTCATGTGTAAAAAACCCAGTTAAAGAAAAAACTCCTATGAGAGCCGTTTTTAAATATGAGAAAGCCTACTGGTCTCAATGAATTCTTCAGGAACTTTAACTGGTCACTCTGCTTCCTCGATAGTGACGCAGATTCCAGCTGGAATCAGATATTTTATACCAAATAGGGTAAAATTTATCAAACCTAAACTCATAGTTTGATTCAAGCTGTAAAGATTTATAAAGCCAACCCCACTGCGGAAAACTGGAATAAGTTCAAACAAGCTAGAAAGACTTGTAACGCCCATAATCGACGAACCAAAATTTTGCATGACCAGAAATTAAGGCAACAAATACTACAATGTGTTAAAGGCAGGAAAAATTTCTGGTCATTTGTAAAAAACGTACGAAACACCACGTCATCCTCGGTTCCAACGCTCCTCCACGATGACATTAACTATGCAAGCTCGATTGATAAAGCCAATTTGCTTACAGCACAGTTTGCTGTTAATTCGACGCAACAAGAGAGTGTTTTGAGTCCTCCTGTTCTTGAGAGCGTAAACTATTTTATGGGACGAATCTTCTTTCGCACTCGTGAGGTGGCAAGAGTACTGAAAGACCTTGACATACACAAATCTGCTGTCCCGGATAGTATTCCTCCAATTGTTCTGAAGAGGTATTCTTCAACGTTGGCAAAGCCACTGCGTTTGCTTTTCCATCTTTCCTAATCTACAGGTCTCTTTCCGATGGAAAACAGCATTGATATAGCCTATCCCTAAAAAAAGGCGAATCATCCTTCCCCTCTAACTATCGTTCAATAGCACTCACGTCTCTTCTTTATAAGATCATGGAAACGCTGATTAATTATTAGCTTAAGAAATATTTTGAAGAACGGAAGCTTCTTAATGACCGGCAGTATGGCTTTCATAGCAATAGGCCCACTGGTGATCTCATGGTCTATCCCACTGAACAGTGGAAGAAATCTTTACATCGTTTTTGAGAAAGTAAGATTATTGCACTTGATATTTCAAAGGCATTCGATAGAGTTGGGCATCAAGCTCTCTTACCGAAAATGCGTACATTTGGTATTGATGAATCGCTTTTTCGTTGGGTTAGAAATTACCTTTCGGGCCGTTCAATTTAAGTAGTATTGGACGGGTTCAAATCTGATATTCACAAAATAAACGCTGGTGTGCCCCAGGGCTCCGTTTTGTCTCCGACACTCTTCCTTATTTTTATAAATGGTCTTTTGTCTGAATCTTCTAACCCACTAAATTGTTTCGCGGATGACATTACCCTCAGCTTTTCATATTCGTTTTTAGATTCTCATCCTTGTCCTTCGGATGTGGAACTCAAAGGCAGCTTATGATAAGTTTATTAAATTCTGATCTCGACAGCATTGTACAATGGGGAATCGTAAACCGTGTAGAATTGAATGCTTCGGAAACTCAATGCTGTCTCCTGTCGTTAAAGCATCCAGGAAACTAATCAACTTTCAGTACTCGGTATGTATATTTCAGATCACCTCTTATGGAATGATCACATATCCGATATTGCCAAAAACGCTGCTAGGTTCTTAGGATTTCTACGACGAGGACGGTGCAAGAAATGTTTTACCCCTTCTGATTTAGCTTGATATATGGACAGGAATATATGGGCAGGTGTCCCTAAAACAACTTTAAGTATTTTAGACAGGATCCAAAAAAGATCTTTGAAAATGATAGGCTATAGAACTATAACCGAAACAGTTACGTCACTTGAACACCGCCACAATGTTTCGGGCCTTTCATTGTTATACCGATATTTTTATAAACAGTGTTCTGTCGAATTAGGCAGTTGCATATCCCCCATTAAACAATTCAGCCGTAATACTCGTACTTCTAGGAATGCACATCTGTTTAACCTCGAGCTCAATTTCGAACGTATTGTCAAGTTTAGAGATTCTTTTTTTAACCGCACATTAAGAATGTGGAATGCTTTACCCTGCTCTGTTTTTCCCCATCATTTTGATATTCAAAACTTTAAGGCCAATGTGCATCGGTATCTCCTCTTTAATCCTTCCTTATTTTCCTAAAGCTCGCAATGTATTTAAACATTAAATATGTTAAGGGTATTAATAACCCCTTGAGTGTCCGTTTATTATAAAAAAATATTGCTTCGAAAATAAATATTGTAAGCAATCATTAAAATTTGAAATAAAATCCGATTCCCATAATCTCAATGTATTTTGTTTTTGAGGATAAAAAGACTGTCAAATTGATTTAAGTTTTTGAATTAACGTCATTTCGGAAGTCCAAAAGACATTTGATAAGATACTTTTATCAAATCCACGTATAGAGTATCATAATTTTCAACTTAGCAGACATTTCTCCAACTCTAAGGTAACACGAGTGTTTTAAAAATGTTATCCTTTTCTGTTTTTATTTAGTAAAAACTTATTAAATCCTTTTAAAAATGTATGTCATAAACCTATCTCAAAATGAGATTCCACTTATGCGTCATTAAGTTTTTTTTAAATTAAGTTAAAACCTATTTTTAAATTGAAAATATGTGTCTAGATGTTATTAAATTTCCAAATGCAAACCAAAACGAGCACAAATAGACCAACTGCACAATTAAAAGTCATTTAATCGGAATAAAGCAATTAATTTTATACATATGTATGTATGTAAGAAAATAAATAATGTAATCCTCATCATCATCATCCAAATATAACAAAAACGAAATCCATTACGCTTTAAGTAGGAAGGTAGGTATACCATACACATAACCGCCAACAGCGTTCTCTGTCAGCCATTGCTTCAACTACACAATATTTTTACAGTCATTACAACATTATCTCTCAGACAAATTCAATGATGATTCCATAGATGACAAATAATAAAAAAAAAAAACAAGAAGACACGCAATTAAATCCTTATTGCTGTTATAATTAATTTATTATGCCTATGATGAACATACACATCCACAAGACTTGAAGTCTTGACTGCGTCCTGAATGCTATTTTGTAAATAAATGAGGACAAATTACCTTTTTCCACTTGGGAGATATAAGAGAGGGACATTAGCAAATTACAAATGCATTAGCCAAAGAAAATTTGTCCACCACATAAATTGGACTTATGATGATTGGCTAAGGGTGTAGAAGCACTTGAGTCTTGTTAACATTACAAAACATAACATAGCATATACGAATACAGTCAGTCCTCTTACCTGAAAATAAAGAAGAAAAAGGAACAAAAATTACTTATTATACTTTATCAATCTCTAGATAGACATTTTTCTTTAAAAAAAAAACATAGAAATGTGTTAAAAGGACATCAAAAATGGCCCCCAAAAGCTCAAAAGGCAAAATAACAGAATTGAAACAAAGTAATTGAAGTTACACTCAAACAAAATAGAAATCATCACTATAATAAGTGGAATCATTCAAGTTTTTTGACGTATATTGATGTATTTAACAACTGTCAAAATAGAATTGACAATTCCCGCCATTTGCAAAAGATTTCATTTCTTTCGATAAATTAATGGCATTTGTGACGGATGACAATTTGTACCGCCTTTTTGTACAATCATAAAGAATCTTTGAAGAACTTTAGGCTGTGTTCAGACTTTTGCGAATTATTTTGACGTCTCATCTTTCTTTCGTAATCGCAATTGTTATATATAGGAAATTAGTGCGGGAGATAAAATGGTATGGGACAACAAAATGAGTAGCCTGAAAAGATTGCAATGTGAACACTGCCCTATATGTACATAGATACTTAAATTGTGAGAAAATTAAAATTTCTGATAAATAACAGTATTTTGTAAACTTCAAATAGAAAGTTATTGTAATCGATCCACTTTGTCAAAAAATTTATATTTCTGGATGTTTTAAGGTCCTTAAAAACTTAATCCATGGTTTTTGACGTTTTTGTGATCTTTTAAGGTAACAATATTAAAATATGAAACTCAGATTAAGTGACAAGGGCCACTCAACAGCCATTTTAAATTTCTGACACTTTTAATTTTGACAGCTAAGGCCAATTTAACATGTATTTTTTTTATTGAGCTCATTCAAGTTTCAAACTGTTTTGAGTACAGTGTACAATAAAGGACATCATGTAAGTGAATGTGTTGATGAAAAGTCATTTAAGAAAATACAAAAAAAAATTGGTAGCGATAAGGCTCGTTCAAAACAGCTCTAATATCCCTTAGGTTCTAATAAACCCCAAAAATACAAGAAAGGAAGAAGTAGCCATACAAGGAGAGGCTATTATAATCCTTCTATTATGGTCTCTGTTCTATATCAAGAAGAAAATTCAAATAATGTGTACCAACCTACATACATATCAAAAAAGGTTTCTATACTCATTCCACATAGCAAACCTATCCTATACCTACCTCCTTAAATGCCAACCCATATTTATCTCTCCCATCATTCGGGCAACAACTTTATCAATAGAAAATTTCTAGCCATTGAACCAACCATTAGACTCTTTCCCTCTTTGGGATATCACCATCACAGTTACCGTTACCGCCACCGTCATCCTCATCATCAACATCGTATCCTACGGAAAACACGTCCTAAATTAACACAGTAAAAGAGATTTAGGTCTTTTAAGAAACGTGTCTGACATTTGGACAGCCACCACATGTCCTATTTTTACTAACACATTCACACAAAGCAAACAAACACTTCGCACACATATAAAGACACAACCTATAAGAGAAATATTGATCGATTTAAGTATGTGTATTTGTGTGTGTGTTTCAGTGTCTACATTTTCGTCTGTCTGCCTTATTGTCATTCTGACAGTTGTTTTTTTTTGACAGATTTGTCTCACTCACTCACTCACTCACTTACTGACAACCTGAATTAGAAAACCAATTTTGCTTTAGAGAATGGAGAATTTTGGAATGTATTCGGTATCGTTGTCGTAGTCGTATACGTAACGTAATCTTTGACTGACACATAGAGTCGACCTCAAAATTTATTATTCTTAACATAAGGACGTATTGAGTGTCTAGCAAATATAACAGTTCAGTTTATATTAAAAAGATATGTATGTGGGTATAAAATGTATTCGAGTGTTAGATGATGACAAAAGTGTAGCCAATATTAAAAATTCTATCAACCTATTTGGTTGTCAAAAATATTACATTTAATTTGGTAGAAATAATTTATATTTGAGTTTGAGTGAAGAGATATTAGAATTTCTTTAATATCTTCAAACTTAAAAACTAAACACTTCTCCTTAGCGAATTCATTTTTCCTGAATTACCTTCCAATTTTTTTTTTTTTTTTATTTTTAAACTTGTCTTTATAAGAAAGAAACTTGAACATAAATTAAGGCTTCTTCAGAAATCTTTTAAAAGTCGTTTCAAGTAAAATTTTGTGGTGGATGGAGAAGAATAGTTGAAGTACCTTTTTTCCTTATAATTTCAAATTAAACAATTAGGAAAAAGTTGCAATTATACCTCATATCTACAACTGAATATTTTGTATTTTATTTTTTTCTGACAATTATTAAAAATGGTGAAAAATACAAATCCTCTATAGGAAAATATAAATTAGATAGACTTTCTTGTTAAAATAATATTTAACACTTGTTTTTATCTCCAAAATAGGACTCATCAATATTTAATTTCAATGTTTTTTTTTAAACACAGGAAATTGTTGCTTCAACTCATAATGCAATAATTCTTTAAACATAGCTGAATTAAAATATATATTATACCTGCAATAATTCGTGAAAAAACTGTGTAATATGGATATACCTCCAAAACCTATTCAATAACTCGTTCTCCATTAAATAACAATACCTCTTGAGCTATAACTGAGCAAAATTGTGTATGTTTCTCGACTTTTAACAGCAATTCTTAAATTATGGCTTTTGTTTTTCTTTTCTATGCAAACCATCTCAAGAAATATCTCGGAAGGTGGTGACTCTCAGAAAGAAACATAACACGTCAAATATTTTGGGATTCAGATATCAATTTTTAAAGTACTTTAACTTTAACTATAACCTAACAGTTGACTATTTTTAATATTTAAAATATGTTTATTATCCTTTTCTTGCAATTCTCTCAATTAAATAGCTCGTGAAATAATTTTGGACCATATTTTATTTCAAGAGATATTATTTTTATCAAAATTACATAAGTAATTAAGAAAAGACTATTCACCGCAATCCAAGAAATATCATTTACAATACTAATATACCTCTGAAACCATAACCCAGCAAGATGATCTCCATATTTAAATATCTCCTAACTCATTGTTTTGGAATTCATTTGTTTTTCAATTTCAATAATTCCCGATAAAAAAAAAGCAGATAAGAAAATATGAAATTCTGATAACTAAAATACCTTATCAAAAAGATCAACTTGTGTTTTAGCAGTAATATCTCTTGATATATGTTGATGGCTATGATATCTCTTGATATATAAAAAATGTGTCAAAAACTATGAGAATAATGCCACCAAAATGCATATACGTATTATAAAGAGTTCCATACAATCAAAAATTGTATCAAAAAGAACTTTGCTGCTAAATATCTCCTAAAGTTAACCTTATTAGAAAACCCAAAATTCTGTCAGCTAAATGTGTGTTCAATTTACTTTGTAGAAATTTCAGAACTCATTTAATTGATTTTACGCCACCGTACGAAATCTCTTAACAGATAAATCAACGTTGAAGAATACCTTAATATCTCTTTAAATATTGAACAATATCTCCAAAGTATAAATTTACATTAAATACATTTCCAAGGATATTTTCATTTTTTAATAATACTTGGTGTTAATTTGACTAGATCAAGTAAAACCCAAGATTTTTACTAGGAGATATTTGATGAGGATAGTTTTGTTTGGAGATTTCAGAGTTTTAAAGTTTAAATGCAGATTTTAGGTTTGTGGCATTTTATTTTGGGAAAAACCTCACCAAACCCAACTAATCCTTCAATAACTCAGAAACAATATCTATACAATTTCTTCTTGATGTAATATCTCGAAACGCAGGAAACTGTAGATAGGTGTGGAGGTATACCTTCCTGCCGGGAAAAAACTTTGAAACCTTGAAAAGATTGAGTCTTTAAAAACTGAGAAGAGATAAATGAATAAAAAGAAGCTACTGTTCCGTGGAGATAATGACTTAAAGTATGAAAGAAAAAAAAACTTATCACCAAGAAAAATGACACCGCCAAAAACTCATTTTACCTTCATTTTGAAGAAAACTTTTTACATTAAATTTATTCATCACCTTCTACTTCTTTTCTGGCAACTCTGCACCTGCTCTACATTTTCTCCATACTTTTCCTTACATCTATTTACATGTATGTGTGTGTGTCTGTGTTTATACTTACACACACAAAAAAAAAAAACCTTTCAAGTGTATAAATAATTCAAAAATAAAAAAAGTAGAAATAAAAAAAAAAAAAAACATCAAAACAACAAAGCCCAAGGACCAAAAATGGGTCGTCGTCGTCGTCGTCGTAGTCATAGTCGTTGTCGGTAACGACGACGCAACATTATATGGGTGTCGGAAGGAAGACTATAATTTGAGCGTCTCATGTACGTATAGCGTTAGCCGACAGCAAAAACAAAATCTACCAAAAGTTATACCTACCTAAACGATGAAGAGAGGACACAAAAAGTAAGGTAAGGTAGAAGCAAAAACCAAACAACCACCATCACATGTTCAGGAGCGACGACTCACATCCGGCAAAATCAGGATACACATTCATTCGTACGTACCTATCCTATATACAAAAGTTAACACAAGCATTCTCGAACGCCCGCCGACACCCAATTTTTACATAACGTGCCATGCCGGGCCAAACAAAGGCGCAGAGTAAGGCAAGGCAAGGCGGCAGCTTTAACAAACTTTCCTCATGTCGTAGTCATCGTTCGTCGTCGTCGTTTTAGTCGTCGTCCTGTTCGAAATTCCACCCCTCAGGCGCGACTTCCACCACCACCACTACCACCAACAACATCATCATCATCATCCAAAACAACCACCCAACGGCGGCGTCGTCGGCAGAATCATGCGGCACCAACTCTGACACATATCCGGGGGTATATACGTATGTATGTATGTAGCTATGTAATTGTCAGCCGCCATATGCCACCACCACACCGACTCCCAAACCTGCATCAACATTATTTCCCATGGCGTGGGGCGCGGAATTACTGCGTATAATGTTAATGCCACAAAAAAGCACCAAAAACCACCCCCTTGAACGCCCGACCCCAGGGCGGCTTTTGTTATTGTCGTTGATCGATGGCGGTCACGCAAACTACTGTTTCTGCTTCTATGTATACCTATGGCTGTACATTTTCAGAGTAGAGCGTCTGCGGACTGTTTCACACAGATACACATCATTACCATCCTGTGCCGAGTCGAGTTCAGTTTAGTTGGTCTGACGGACGCGACGGACGTGACGGATGGACTGTGTATGTGCTGTGCTTCTACGCATTGACTGGCACGGAGACTGGGAAGGGGACTGGGATAGGCGAAAATGGAAACCATGTCGGACTGATATAATGGAATTTGTGTCCCGTCATCTGTCGGTCTGCCAGTTGGGGTTGGCCCGAGGGGTGGTAGACCAATAGACCCGTAGACCGACAACAACGACGACGACGACGGCGCCATTGCCACATTGTCGTTTTCCCTTTGCGCTGCGTTGCGTCGTCGTCACCTCCGTGAGTCGTCGTCAGACGGACGGGACGGAGACTTTTTTTGTTGGAATATATAGGTTGGCATTTTCGGAGGCGAACTTTAATTTCATTGTCTGCAATTTTAACGAGAGACGGCAACGGCAAAGCTGCATGAGCACGACGCACAAGACAAAGAGATAGACAAAAAAGAAAGAGCGAGAGGAGAACAAGTGAAAGGAAGAGAGAGTGAGAGATAAAGAGAGCAAAAAGAGAGAAAGAGAGAGCTATACGCATTTCGAAGGATTTTTTAGGAGTGGCAGTAGGTCGTGCCGTATACCCGTAGCCGTAATGCTGTGCCAGTGGCACTGTGGCACTATATTTGTACGTTGCCGACGTCGTCGTCGTACAACAACTGCTACACAACACGCCATACATAACACTACTGCCGCATATTGTTAGATTACAGTTAGACAGAAGTGATTTTCAACGGAATTCCAGATGAGCACCAGCACGAAAATTTCATGTGTATCTAAGCCGAACAAAGTACGAGTACCTTATATGTAAGAGTATATGGCTCCTGTCACTTTGCCACTTTTGCTGCTGCTGCTTCTGACGTCGTCGTCGTCGCTTCTGCAATCTACTGCTGCTATTTCTACTGCTACTGGTACTGCATGCATTTAAAATTATTGCTCTAATTGAAGTGTAAAGTTTGTCAAATTATAATTCATTAAATATTCAAAAGTGAAAATGTTGACGTTTTACGGAAGTTAAGCAAAAGGCAGTAAGTGGCGAGGGATTGAATATCCTTTGGGCATTTTCCCATAGATAGAAGAGTCTTCTCTATATTTAACATATTTGTATATGCAACAGAAAATCTATATATGCACAAAATATGTACATCAAAAATTTATATTTAAATTTTAAGGTAAATTTTTGCTGACGATGATGATGTTGATGATGATGATTTTATGTGTTGATGAATGGAAAAGCACAACAAGCTTGGTGTAAACTTATAAAAGAGTTTGAATGTACCTAAATATATTTATTTTTTGAGTAAATATTTAATAACTTTGATATCTATGCATATTATGTATGAGTGAGTATATATTTTTAAAATTAAAAAACAAAAAGGATTTAGTCAAAGGATATACTAGTTGTTGTGAATAGAATAGATAATGACTTTTTTACTTTGTGTATTTCAAAACATATTGCCAAAGGCTAGATAATGTTATATTTTGAACTATGTATGCATTTGATCTTTTTTTTCATCCTTTGTGTTTTTGAATATTGAAGTTAGAAAGTTATTTAGTCAAGTTGAATCGCCCTAAAGGTTTAAAATCTACAATTGCTTTTATAATTTTTCCATAGTGCTTTTTTTTTTAAAGTTTGTAAAACAATGACACTTTTAATATATATGAATATTTCAGGTTATTTTAATGGTTCGAACTTTTATTTTGAAACTTTGTAAATGACATGGAAAAATCATAAAATACATTTTCAAAAAAAAAATGTTACGTATACGCCACAGTCTTAAATAAAAAACATTAAACTAAAAAGTTGTCAAATTATAAATTATCTACACTGAGAATAGGTTACCAGTAGACCGTTAAGAATTTTGAAGGGTAGTCAAGGTAGTTTTGAGAAAAATTAAAGTAACATTCTTTACCAAAGTAACTTTTTTTAAGGGAGGGAACAATTTCTATAAAATAAATTCAATCTTTTCGAAATGAACAAATTTTGGAAAACATTCAGAATCGTTAAAAAATTGAACACAGAAATTTCGAAAATTTTAATTTTTAAATACTGTTGAGATTTTTATTCTTGTCAATTAAGTGAATTAATGGCTTAAGAAATAGGTAAGCTACCAAAGACTTCTTAAGATAAAATTTACTGATTTGAATTTCTGTCAAGCTTTTTTAAAGCACAAGCAGTTGATCAATCTATTATTGAATTTTTTAAACTATTTTTTTTTGAATTCACTTAAAATCTATACCTAAATTAACTTTTGACTTAAAACTAAATATATTTTCAATTTGATATTAATACTTAAAGTTTATTTTAAATGTAAAACTTAAAGTCTAAACCAGAATTAAACAATAACATTCTTAAATGTAAATAAAAAATCATTGCGAGTATAGCTTAAAATATCAAGATCCTAAAATTGTACTAAAATTCTTAAACTTTCAAATTTGCCGCCGCTAAAAATCATCGGCCATCTTTTAATGTAACAAAAAATGTACTTAAACTAAGAAAACAAGAAAGAGAAAGAGAAAGAGAAAGAAGAAAATAAAAGAAGGATCGGGGCATTCAAGCACTGACCACCTTACCGAAAAGTTTAACTTCGTTTTTTTCTTGTGTGCTTTTTCTGGAATCCGCTCCACCGTCGTTGTCGCTCTTTTTTTATTGGTCGAATTATCCAAAGACTTTTTTATTTCGGAAGTAAGTAGAATAATCGATTATCTGCGAAGATTTGCTAATCAGATCATTCGCGATTAAAATCTTAGCAGAGCGAGTGAAAAAAGCTTTGCTCGTACAGTTTTTGGCGACCGTGACAGGTTAAATAATTTTAATAAATTTTTAAACCAAAATTTAGTAAAATTTTTGAGATGTGTTTTTAGAACTTTTTGTAGTAAATTTTCTCTACACAAATGCCGTAGGATGTTGTTTGTTCTTTATTTATAAATGGATAACACAAAGTCCACAAATGCAGACATACAAAAAAGGGAGTGCTTACAAAAATTTGTTAAAGCTCTATACATATTTTATCACATACCTTTTCTGTCAGTTTTATAGTTTTAGTAAATTCTGTATTGAAAGTTTATTAAGAAAATAAAGTTAAGTTAGGATAGTGCTGCATTAGTGAAAAAATTATTATTATTAAAATTATTACTTTTGAGTTGTCTTTCAATTTTAATTTTTCAATTTTATATTTGTTAAAAAAGGAACTGACAGTTTTTTGTCTTATTTTTGCAATCGATTTATAACAAATTTACGACAGTTGTTTGCTAAGTTTGTTTTTAAGTTTTTGATTGGTACTAGTACTTAGTTCCTTGCCTAGTTTATATTACCAAAATTTAAGAGTAAATAAAAGCGTAAAATTTTATTATTTAGTTTTATTATTAATTTATTGCAATTTTTGTGTGGAAAAGTCCTGCTGAATTAATAGTGATGAGACTATTGTATGTTGTTAACTCTGAATAGAAATTTTCTATTCATTCATGAAACAAGAAAAAAAGTTCGACACATCATCAACAGTTTTCTTAATACCAAAAGTCATTATTTCTACATCGAAAATAACCTAAGCTATGAAATGACGATTCTCAAATTTGATTTTATTTCTGAGTGTTTGATACAAGGTCGCGAAAAGTGAAGTCTATTTTTGAATCCTTCGCACACTATTTTGAATCTAGGTAGGAATGTAAGTTCAGCATGGACAGCCGAATATTTGTCTTTTGAATGTAAGACAGATATTGGTTGTTAAGAATTAAATATTTCTGAAATCTTGAGTTTAAATGATGACACTAAACCAGGTCCAGACGAAATTCCACCTATTGTTCTTAAAAAATGTTCGTCTCTAGCTGAACCGCTATAATTTTAAATAGCTCTTTGAAGAACTGCGAATTTCTTCCATCATGGAAGAAATCATTTTTAAACACTATTCACAAATCACAGCAAATATCCAACTTCCTTCCGATTTGTAAATTGTCGTGTATTCCAAGACTTTTCGAGAAATTGATATATGAAATATTGACATTTTTAGTTAATGAACACATTTCACCGCTACAACAAGGTTTCATTGCAGGAAGATCAACAATGACTAATTTTTCTATTTTCTCCAATTTCATTTTAAATAATCTCGAAGAAGGACATAAAATTGATGTAATTTACACCGATTTTCCAAAGGCATTTGATTTTAATTAAGAAATTTAAAAAAATTGCATTTCATTCTAAATTTTTGAAATGGTTAGAGTCTTATCATAAGGATCGAGTTCAATTAAATTTTTTTTGACGAAGTTCTGTCAAAACCAATTTTGATTTCATCTGGTGTGCCCCAAGGTAGCCATCTTGGACCCCTTCTTTTTATAAGTTTTATAAATGACTTACCTGGTATTTTTATTAATTCTAGTCAATTTGTTTTTGCCGATGGTTTAAAGTTTGTTCGTTGCATAGAATCTATTAATGACTGTCATCTCTTACAAGACGATATTTCGAAACTATCCCAATGCTGCACGAAAAATCAATTTTATTTAAATGTCAATGTTTTTCTTTTTGCCGCAACTTTTTTGAAATCATCTTTGAATTTAAAATTGAGAATCAAGTTCAAGAAAGAACCTAACTTTGTTAAGCACATTGAAAGTGTAACCAAAGCAAATAACATACTCGGCTTTATCAAACGCAATAGCATAGATTTTAAAGACCCTTTTACTCTCAAATCAATTTTAACTTCATATGTAAGACCAATTTTGGAATACTGTTGTGTTATCTGGAACCCTTTTTATAATATTCAATCTAAAAGAAATGAAATGCTTCAAAAAAAATTTACAAGATTCAATATTCAAAAATTTGGGTGGAACATCGAAACTCCATCATACAAAACTAGATGCTAACTTAGGTCCCTTCCATTTCTGACAAAATTACTCGAACACAGGAATGGTTGAGAGTTGTAAGTCACTAGGCCCTGGTTCTCAATGGACTGTTGGGCCACCTAATTTATAATTATGTACGTATCTCAAAAACTATACAAAATTCAATATTTCTACATTTAAGGGTTGGCGTTAATATTCTGCATTAATTTGTCAAGTAAAAGTTCTTAATTCTAATACATTTCTTCTAGTTTTCAAAAACAAAATGGTATCTACATTATATCAAGTACTGATATTTTACTGCAGATGTTTTTAAAAGAAATTCTGAGATATGGCATACAGTGTTTTGTTTATACAGAATTTCGGTACACACTAATCAAAGTTTACAATGTTTTGAAATATAGAATTTAAGCCACACAGCATTATGACCAATCAGTTTTTTGACCCACTTCCCTCGTTTACTTTAAATGGAGTAAGGTTAAAATATTGTTGATGACTTCATTAGAATAAAACTTGAGAAATGAGTACGAACTCTTTTCAATCTTTAATCTTAACAATTTTAAGAAACAAAAACTTTGATAAAATCTAAAATTTCGGTAAATTTATAAAATTTTTAAGAAAAAAAATTGTGAAATGGTTTTTTTTGCAAAGCAAATGATATTTTTTTTTTTAAAATGCAAATGATACAATGCTGCAAAAATTTGATCGTTAAAAAACTCAATTTTCAGATTTAAAAAAAATGTTCAGCAAACATTTTATAATAGAAAATTCTTCAGTGGCAAATTTCATTAAAAAATTTGTAAGATTTTATGCAAAAATTGTTGTTATCGTAAGATTATGTTAATAGAAAAATAAAATTTGTATTTTTTTATGAGAAATACAAACTTTCAAGGAAATTAGAAAAAATTGGATGTCGACTAAGAATTTCGGGAATTGAAATCCACCGTAAAAATTTTACTAACAGAAATCTGTCATTGTAATTGTATGAAATTGGAACCCACACCAGTGGAACGATTCGTTTCACTTTTGAACATAAAACTATCAGCTGTTTAAGAAAATGATTTTAAATCCGGAAAAAAGAAAAATATTTTTTCCTCAAAAATTTCTTTAATTTTCATTTCTAATCAAGTTGAAACCCATTCGAATATCCATTTCAAAAAAGAGTCTGGGATGCGACCCATACTGATACCTTCCCATCCCGTCTGTCGCTTTGTCTTGCTTAAAAGTTTGTAGGTTTATGTGTTGGGTTTAAAACGTTGTTAGTGGAATTATTATTCAAAATTTTAAAATTACCAATAAATTTTTCATATAAAGAAATAGGTTAGTTTCGAAAAATTTGTTTTACCAATTTTAGTAGCATTTCTTAAATTTTTACAAATTGAATGAATGAAAGTAATTTGAGAGATATCAAGAACCGAACATCAATTTTTACCAAATTTGCGTTCTATTTCTTGTAGATTTTATTTTTTATCAAAAAACGAACTGTTGAATTTTTATAAAAAAAAATCTACTGAATACCGAAAAAATATTATCTGTGAAATAAAAAAAGTTTAAAGACAATATTTTTAATTTTTCAAAAGCTATTTAAGTCGAAAGTAAATTATTACCACATTTTTTTGTTTTTTGTTAGGTTTTTATTTTTTGCAAGAAAAACTATTGATTAGATTTTTCTCAACATTTTACTGAGTGTTGACAACAATATTTTTTAAAAGTTAAAAGTAGTTTGTTTAAAACCAATATCTCAAAGTATTGAAAAGATATTTGAGTTAAAATTCAATTTTTACCAACTTTTCGCTATGGAAAGCAGCCAAGCGCCTGAAAATACCGCAGTTACAAAACTCGCCCTTAAAATCTCAGATGGGAAATGAATCGGTAACCCGAAAGAAAAAGCTAACCTTTTCGCTGAACATTTTGCGAATGTTTTTAAGCCATACTCATCGAACGCGGCTGAAAACAGCTTACAGTTTGTTGATAAGATTGATGAAAGTGAAATACCAATGGTAAGACTTAAAGAAATAAAAAGTATGTGTTTACATCAACTATCAAATAAAAAATCACCAGGTTACGATCTAATTACTGCTCAGGTTATGAAAGAAATGACATTGAAAGCCTTCATAAAACTCCAATATATAATAAATGTCAATATATGTATATAAATTGTCATACCAAAGCAAGGTAAACCACCTAGATAAATGACGGCTTACAGACCAATATCGCTTATACCAACTATGGCAAAAGTTTTTGAAAAACTGCTTCTGAAGAGACTAAGCAAAATCATAGAAGAAATAAACATTAAACGATAGACCAAGTTCAAAGGAAAACAAGTATGTTCAGCTATTTTCTTAGATTTTGCTCAAGCTTTTGACAAGGTTTGGCATGAATGCAAACTGCAAAGGCAGTACTTTGAAATATTAAAATAGTACAAAACAAAATAATGCTGTATAATCAAGTACTAAAGCCTGTTTGGACCTTTGGAATCCAATGGGACTGTAGAAAGAAAACAAATACTGAAATCATCCAAAACAAAGTCCTTCGTGGAATAGTTAATGCACCTTGGTACATAAGAAATACCGATCTAAATCGTGACTTACAAATATAAATGGTTACTGAAGTTGTTAAGAAATACGCTGTATCGCACAACTAGAGACTGGAAACTCATACTTTTTCTAAAATGGAGTCCGTCTTGAATATAAGAAACCATGTTCGGAGACTAAGAAGAACCAAGCCTCATGAGCTTATGGTCTAAAAAACATGGGAAAGTATTAAAACTTTAAACTTCCCCCAAAGTGATTGTACAAAGTACAAATCTGTAGTCGATTCTTCAAGATTGGTCCTAATGAAGAGGTGGTTTTAGTGGTTAAGAGTCCCACACTACTTGGTGTCGAATAGTGCCAAGTGTCTTTTGAAGACTTCCTCCTGTCAAAAAAAAAATGGTTAAGTTGCACCCGAGATCAAAATTAGGTTGGAAGACTTTTACTTTTTCTTGAAGAACTTATATACCACTTTAAGTGAAATACAACTTTCAAGCATTTTGTAGTCTTTTGAAAAATCCTTTAAAATGATTCATTCCTCAAAATCGAAAGATTTTGTACATGGCTGTGAGTTTAAAATTTGAAATTGTTTTCCAGCAATTAATTAAAATTTGTAATAATAATTTCTACCTTCATATTTGTAAATCTACACTTAAACCTAAAACCATGCCTTCATTTAAATAAAATGACGAAATATCCTATACTCCTGAATCTAGGTAAGTCATAAAGAAACGTCTATTTAGCACAAAAATTGTCAAGGTTATGAATTGCGTGTCTTTTCTACTTTCATGTCATTTGTTTTCTTTTTCTAAACGACTAAAATAATAACACATTTAACTCCCATATCAAACTTCCTGTATTCTTTTATACAATACAAACTATTTCATATTCCACCTTGCTTTGATTAACATCCTTGAACTCTCTTTTAAGGACATTTTATACCAAAATGAAGAAAAAAAAAAAGAAATCTAATTAATTCATTAATCTAAATTCTCATCACAACATTCAACATAAAAAGCTTCCAAAAATATACTTTTTAATTTGACAGAATTATTAAAATAACCAAAAGCAGAAAGAAATACAAATTAGAAACCTCGCCCACTTTATAAAAAGCTTTGTTTTTTCTCATATTTTTATATTTTTTCCTGTCGTCCATGTGTATAATTTTCTAAAATTTGTTCTAGCTACAAAAATAAGACAGAATATAAAACAAATTTATACCAAAAGTTAACAACAAGGACGAAAAATGGTGTAACACACATTCTAGGTTTTTGCGATAATGTTTGCTAGACTGCTGTTCTTACAACACCTCCAATTTAATTTTAATCAAATAAAATTTTCGAAACATCAAACTTCAAAAAACCAACAAGAACAATATAAAAATAGAGGTTTGTCATCTTGGTTGTGGGGCAGGCACTTTTATTTATGTGTATATGCAACACATGTATAGTGGGCACCACTGACCGGACAGACGTCCATGATGATGTTGACAACGCCGACAACGACATGTGGCCCAGTGGGGTGGAACTGAACTATACTAAGGGATGAAATAAAAAAAAAGAAAAGAAGAGTGATGACGACTCTCTCCTGATGCATAACAACCAACAACGTACATACTCGTGTATACGGCGACGTGTATAGTTATACCAAACTTGTTGACGTAATCAATTTTCCTCTTTATGTGTCTAGGTTTTGAAAATAAATTTTCCCAACAATCTCCAATCCTCATCCCCCATAAGCTCGAGTACTCGTACGTACATAACTCGTCCGTTCTTTCGTTCGTAGGTTTTTCAAAAAACGACAACAACAAAAAACTTTATCCGGCAACAGACAATGAAGAATGCAGCAGCACAAATTTCGACTGCAGTAAAATTAATTCCTCCACCCACACAATGCCCCCATCACCCATCACATCTCACTGCACTCGCAGTACAAAACTTGCCACAATAAATCATCGTTCAACCCCAATTCGATGGAACGTGAACGGGGGCCATATAGAGTACACATATCCAGCACCATCGATTTTTAACGACGAGGGAAACAAAACTACCCTCACCCCCTCTGTTGTGTAAAAATAACAACAGAAAAAAAAACAAACATCAATTCCTAAGTGTGGGGGCTACCGAACCCCGAACTCGAACTCAAATCCGTACCCGAACCGAACCCATGTCCATGTCCATTATGCTGGTTGCCCAACCCCAACCCCAACTCAACCCCCACCCTCACTTCATGTTGACCTGATTTTTTGAAGGTCGTCCATCGAAACTATGTACATACACTTTCGTATATGTGTTCTGCTCTCGCTCTGCTGCTCGTCTATTGTGTGTTGTGATGGTAATGGTTTACGTTCCATTTAAACAAATACACTTATAAAACACACCCTCTCCCCAAGCTGTGTATATAAATATAATATGTAATATACGACGACGTCGGACGGACGAGAGTAAGTATGTATGTAGTGTAGATATATTTGAAGAGTAAGAGGGGTTGAAGTTGATTATTTCAACTCAATTTTGCATAGTGTGGCACGATACCTTCTTTTTTTTTTTTAAACGACGAGTACACACGAACGACGACGAATATACAGCTGTGGTCATAAAATTGACCATAATATAATCTTTAAGTTATTTGTTTATGTTCAAAAATTAAACATTCATTTGAAAATTAATCTAATATTTTACACTTTACTTTAGTAATTTAATTCTTTTCCGTTCATAAATTTTTGAATATGAAATTTGGAGAATATGATTTTTGTTGTTTATGCATTTTTAAAGGGGTTATTACCACCCTTAACACGTTAAAAATCTTAAAAACAGTGCGTTGGTTAGAAAAATAGAGGAGAATTTAAGAGAAAATGTCTTTGCCATTGGTATACATTTTTTTTGATAAGGGAAGGAAATGTAGAGTTGGGAAATGCATTCCACATTCTTGATGTACGGTTGAAATAATAATCTCTTCAATTGACAGTGGCATTACTGGAAGTGCGAGTATTATGACTGAATTGTTTAAGTGTGGGGGGAATGGGGGCTTATATGACTGGATATTTCGGAAGAATATTATTTGTAAAAATGTCAGTAGAACGTTGAAAGATCTGTAACACTGCCGCGATTTTCGAGAAACATAAATGTGTCTGTTACAGTTTTATCGCTCATCATTTGCAAAGCTCTTTTCTGAATTGTGTCAAAAAGACTTGAAGTTGTTTTAGGCGCGCTTGTAAAAATATGCAAGTTTTTGACGTATGAAGGCTTTACAAATAATAGTTCGGTCGATAGGGGTAACACATTTCTTGAAGTTTTGGAGAAATTTTAAGAAATTATAAGAAGTGATAGTGGGTTACAATTTAACAACAAGAGACCGTGTTAAATTCTATGCAATTAGCAATTCTCTATTCGACAATTCTGTCAAGATCGGAATACAATGAGCTTACGCTGCTTTCAAAGTTCTACATCCGGACGAAAAGGATTCAAATCAAGAAACGGATATGAAATGCTAAGAGTAGTATTATTATGCAAAAAGGTATCGGATATAAGCTTGGCTACGAATAAGCGGATCGCTTCGCACGACCCCATCTGCGGCACTGCAGACCTTACTCTACTTAGGGTTGGGCATAAAAACCTGACACATTTCTAATATTCGTGGTTGCCAGAACGGAAAGTCGACGGTTAAAGCTTTATTTTTTTTAGTTGTTCAGTGTCAAAATGGAGAAGTGGACTGTTCCGCAGCGTGCGTTCGTTTGCGAGCGATTTTTCATTACAAATTCTTACACTGCTGTTATTCGTGAATTTCGTGAAAAATACGAATTAAATCCTCGTGATCCGGTCGAGTCGCGGAAAACGGTTAAGCTTTGTGTTAAAAACGAGGCGAGGTTACAGTTTGTTAGGTAAATGACAGCGAAGTTAGCCTGCAAAGAAATTTCACGTGAGTTCCTAATGATTGATCCTCATTTTTATTTCAATGAAACCGTTTTTTGAGTGGGGGATAGTTGGCACCTACTTCTTCACCGAAACCGTGAATACAGAGCGCTATGTCGAGATGCTACTTTCGTTTTCGGTACCACAGTTGAAACGGAGACATAAACTGAATCGTACTTTTTCCACCAAGATGGTGCCACCTGCCATACCAACGCAATTTTGCAAAAAGTTTTTAAAAATTTCGAAAAAAAACGGTTCGAAAATTGTATTGAAGGAAATAGTCATCATTTGAACGATGTGATTTTTAAAAAATAAAGATTAAAAACTTTCAATTGTTTACTTTTATTTGCTTCAAACCCGACCTCGTAATGTTTTGATGCGGCTGAGCTAGGGGTCCTTAAAATGTGTCAGGTTTTTATGCCCAACCCTTTAGAACTTCCAAATTTCTATACCTTCCAGATCTTTCTGGGAGGATAGGGCATTCTTGCAAGATGAGTAAATCCATTTTTATACAGATGGTTCAGAAACAAAAGAAAGGGTTGGATAAGGTGTATACTTTGAACGACTGAAAATAAGTCCTTATTCCGACTTCATTGTAGTGAAGTCTTGTCCTGGCTTACGGAAAACGTGATACCAACATCTGATATCCGTATCTTCTCAAAAAGTCAGGCCGCTATCAAATCTGTGGACTCTGTCTCTACAAACTCTATAACAGTCCACAACTGTCGAACATTTCTAGTGGAGATGGCACAACAGTTTAATATTCACCTTTGCTGGGTGTCAGGCTATAGAAATATAGCAGGTTACTTTAAGGCAGATGAATTCGCCAGGAGCGGTACAGTACAACCCATTCTACCATGTTTAACAAATGTCAGCATACCAATCGATACTTGTTAGCTATTTCTAATGCAGGACGCTATAAAGAAGGCAAATCATATTAGCATTATCAGCCTCTCACGTTTCGTAAGGACTCAAACTGGTTTCATTGAGCTTAGGAGGAAGCCTCAAGATTCAAGTGGTATCACAAAGGGCCCTTAAACTGGCCTAAGGGTGTCCTATTTCATCACGGACAGCCACTTTAACAAAACCTAAGCTAAGCATCGGAGATAAAAAAGAGTACTGTCGAACACCTGCTTTTATTATGTAGATATCCGATTTAAACGTGTTCTTAAACAGCTCAAAATGTTATTTTTTACCCAGCATAGAAGAGATTTATCAATACTTAACACATTAATTTTTGATAAGGGAGCTTAACACCAAACTCTATTAAATGTTTTAGAAATATTAAGTGAATTAATTTTATTTTCTCCAAAACTATGAAAGATAAACCATGATACCAAAACGCACCTATTGCTACAAAAGTTTTTCTACCGGTCATTAAGAAGCTTTAGTTCTTCAAGATATTTTTTAAGCTGATGATTTATCAGCGTCTCCATGACCTTGGAAGAAGAGACGTACGTGCGAGAAGACGATAATTAGAGGGAAAAGAAGATGAACATTTTAGATAAACACTTTTGTGTTTTAGATAAACACTCGAAAAGCGACCAGTTAGATGAAAAAGCTTCAGCAGTGCTTTTATCAGCGATGTATGATCTTTTCAAGCTCTTTTTACGTCAAGTAAACCGTCCAATCATTTCTTCTTATTATTGAATCTCGTTCTTACGGTGTGTGTCTCCAATATTTCTGAAAACATTCTTGACTTGTTCATTATCCAGTATTCTATCTTAAGATCAATGCACATCTGATTATTGTATTAAATCTTCTAACTTCTCGAATCAAAATATTCCAGTCAAAGAAAAAGCTTCTTAGAGAAACGCAATGCGAGTGAGCAAACGGATCAAATTTATGAAAGTCCGAAAATTACGGAAAAAATAGTGCAATATCCCAAATATAGTGAAAAATGTTGTTCATCCGAAGAAAACGTAAGGAATTATTCCTCTTCCTCGGTTACTTTGCTCGTTGTCAATGACATTTCACATGTAAGTTAGGAGCTTGCCGATTGAGGTTACTCTTAAAAGGTTTTGGATTGGAACATTTATTTGTGCCTCTTTAGAATTCTAAGTTGATGCAGATTTACAATATTAGGTACAATTATTTTTGGGGATTAATTAAATGACTACAACTGTATTTTTTTACACTATATATAGGTACAAGTATAGCTCCCCAAAGTCAGAGATACTTTATACTTAGATTGGATATGTGTCTAGCAACAACAAAGGAACTTCTAACTGCGATGCCAGTCTCGAGGTATTGTATTACACTCCCCAGTCCAAGTCTAGGCACGGATAGATGCCATTTAGTCGACGTCGACGTCGTAGTCGTAGTCGTTGTCGTCATACAAACCTACATAGTCATTCTAAAAAGATAGATAACAGTAGAGGTTTGAAGGCAGAAGTAGCAATGGCAATAGAAACAGCAGCAGAAGTAGCAGAACAGAGGCAACAGAAGTAGCAGAAAAACAGATGAACAAGGGTTCATCACTTGGGTATACCTATGTTCTATAAATTGGGGTTAGAGTCGGCGGGTTTGGAAGACTATTTCGTTGTATATGGTAATGCGGATGAAGCATGAGTTGGGCTGATGGGTTGAGTTGGCATTTCGAAGAGGGGAGCTATACGAGTACGAGTACCTAACATGACTTGAATTCTTTGAAATCTCTCTGACAGCCAGAGAGAAAAAACATTTTTTCCACTTCGCCACCCTTTATCATCATTCTACTCTAATGCATCCTATTCTTCATACAAAAGCCTGGGACGGAGGTTAGGCGGATGATGGGGAAGAATCATGACCCAGCTGGTATACTTACAATCTTTTTTTTCGGTTTTTTCTTCCCTGCGCTGCTGCTGACGACGGAGACGATGACTACGACGTCGGGTTGCTAGGTTAGAAGAAAAAGGAACCCCCGACTTATATCTATGGAGGAAGCTATACCTACATAGATACTAATGTAGGTGGTCAGGCTTTGATGAGGGTGGTTCAAAATAACAACAACAACTAAAAATGAAGACACATTTCTCTTCTCTGTCTATGTAGCCGTTAATGTATGTGTGTGTCATTTTGTGTGGAGAGATTTTAAGGGTATGAGTGATAAGTGTTGCCGTAGGGTGTGGTTAGAAAATGAGAAATTTAAGAACTTTCAAATAAATTGAATTTTATGTTGTTGTTGTTTTTGTTCCTTATTTTTAAGTTCTCATGGTTTCTGATGATATATAAAGTACACAACATCATATGTGTACTTTTTGTATCCTATCGAGAGAAAATTTAGAAATTTTAACAGATTGAGGTTAGGTTGGTGTTTCGATTAAGAAACTTACTTGATACACATTATTAAATTATAGAGCGATCACTTAAATGGAAATAAATGAAGACACGTCCAAATTAATTTGATTCCTGATGAGGATTTGGGTATTTAAGAAAAAAGTTTGAGGCAACAGAAATTGGGGAATTTAAGTGCTTAAATCTTATAAAAGGGTACACAAAATTTTGCTATGTTTAATGTCATTTGAAAGTACTTTAGGCCTTAAGTCACTCTGAAGGCCGATATCCAAAAAGATTTGTATAGATTTTTTCTAGAAATACTACAAAATAAATCGAGTTTAAGAAAAGGTAATTTTATTATATTACCCTTTGAAATAACATTTTTGAAGGGCGTCTTTTTTTAAGGGTCTAAGGCGTGATTTTCGGTTACTGTATTTTCAGGCGCTTGGACACGCCAAGAATGTAAGGCACCTTAAGTTGATATTTTTGTTTGGACATACGTCATTATATGTATCTTGTAAAAAATTAGAACTACAAAGTCATATAAATTGTGGTGTGGAAAGTTTTAGTTTATCAAGTTTTTAAATCACCCTTCCCCCCCTACCCCTTCCTCTTACGCTGACCAAAAAATTTGTCTTGAATATCCATCAAAAAATATAAAAATGTTGCTCTTATGAACTTTTAAGCTTCAAAATAAAAAACTCTTAAAAATGTATCCCACTTCTGATACCATGTAGGTAGCTACTTAGGTACGTGACACGAGGAGTTTCTTAATCTCTGATTGCTTAGAAACCAAATCGGGATTTTGTTTAGTACAAAATCTATCTTTTAAGTATTCTTAACAATAATTGGCATCGCTGAAATCAAAATGGTTGCCAATTTATTGGAGCATAAATAAAAAAAAGAAGATAAAACACACCCAACAGACACAAAATTTAATGCTTTCAGAAAAAGTATAAGGATACACGCGAAATACAGAGAAACACACACACAGACAAATACATATAAATAGAAATACCTATAAACATAGTTTTTGTATAGACGAACAGAAAGAAAGAAAACCTTTTCAATATACAAAGACCTCTGGGAGTGATGGCGCGATGATGATGGCGTATAAAGGGCAAAGGTGGTAACCTCGCTCTTTTGATGATGATGTACTCGTACCCCTTTAAGTCTCTTTTTGTATGTATGTATATATATCTATTTTTTTGCAATGAAAGAACTTCTGTCTGCTTGGAACTTTTGACATAAATTCAATATCTTCAAGATTGTATTTACTTTCTTATATACAGAAAAATACACATAAAATACATCTTTTTGTATTTATATACAATTTTTGTGTATCTTGGTTAGATATAGGTAGGTTTTAGGTTTTTAGGTAGGTTAAGCCGAAAAGTAAATGTCTGTCTTAGACAAGGAAATGCCGACAGATATATACACCTGCCTACCCCATCCCCCCTTCATCCACCTTTTGTGTCAAGTCAAGTCGAGTCGAGCCGACTGGCTCATCACCATCAACATTATTAAGATAAAGTTTGTGAATTTAAGCACAAAAAGCGTTTAATGCGACGGACTTTTTTTGTATACTTTAGTTGTTTTTGTTTTTAAAGGAGTTGATGATGATGAAGAAGAAGAAGAAACAAAATTAATGGAGGGTTTTGTGTTAAAGTTTTTTGGCGTTTTCGAAGCACGTATTTTTGGGAGTGTGATTCTTGAGGGGTCATTTTCAATCAATTATACTTTGTTTCTTTTTGGTTTTCTTATTTTTTGGCCTTTATTATTTATTTTCTCTTGTTAAAGGAAATGAAAGAATATTTGTTACCTAGACACAATCAATATTATAAGGATTTATTGTTTTGTTGTTTTTGTTTGGTTGTGTTTTTTGGAGATGTTTTGTTGACTCTCGAACATCGTATTCTCTTTTTCTTTCAAAAATTCATTAGTCATTTGTCAGGATATCCGACAACGATTTATATGGCAGTATTTTACACACGAAATGAACTGAGTGAAGATTAAAAGGAAAACAAAAACAAGGATCAAAATTAATAAATCGTTTTATGTTTTTGTTTAAAGGGAATTCCGTATTTAAAATTTAGTTCAAAAACGAGATAACTTCAACTTTATGGAAGGAGTGTACTTAGTCGACCCTCACTGCAAATCGAATGAACATTTAAACTGTCTCATTTGTTAAGATTTTATATTTGACATTTATACGAAGTATGGGAAAAGTCCATTTACCGCATTTCATATTTTTGAGGATTAAGGAATTGAAAATTAAGGATAGGGTCATTTTTCTTCAATAGAAAATAGTGGGGTGTAGGCGGATTTTGTAGAGATGTACAAGAAAATCGGTGTAAAGAAATGTTGAGATGGATTTCCAAAACCAAAAGAAAAACTTCTGACATGCTTGAGGCTCAGACATGAATTATTACGACCTTTAAACTTTATTATAGGACATATAAAGTTTACGAAACGTGCTTTTTGGTTTAAATGGTGGAACCAAATAATATTTTATGAGGTTTGTTGTTGTTATTTTCAAATGTCATATAAATCATAGTAAAACTAGGTATGGGCATAAAGTAGAATTTTGTGTGTCCTTAAAAATTGAGAATATATTGTACTCTTCTCCATTATCGCCAATGCTATTATTTGAGAATGAGTTTTGCTGTTATTTTGTTTCTATACGAGTCCTCAATTTCTTTGTTTGATAACTTTCATAAATGGTGCTAACATCATTGGAGCTATAGAAAGGAAGAGAATCCCAAAAACTCGTCACATTTGACCTTCCATAATTCAACATAGTGACTTTGAGATCTAATGAGATTTTTAACACAAGGTTTGGAACGTAAAAAGTAAGGTTTACAGCTTATCATCTCTTAATCCGAGATAGGTTTCTTTGTTCGACCTATTTAAATGAACTGATTATTAATACTGGTGAAACCGCAGTTGACTCAATTGATGACTGTCTGGTTGCGTGAAGGGGGCAGGGGGAGAATAATTTCAGCAATTTGTTTTGTATTGCAATAATATCATGCATGTCAAAGTAAATATTAAGTGAGATAAATAAATAAATAAAACTTGTAAATTCGAAAATAATTGAAAACTAAAACAAAAAAGTAAGTATACGCCCAAGTGTACCAAATGGGATTTTTTGGTAATGCGACTTCAGTGCTTTAAATAATGTTTAGATTTTGTATCATTTTTGTCTTCGATTTTAAAATTCTATAAGTGAGTCCTTCATACATTTTTGAGATTTTGACTTAGGTACATGTTTGCATTCGAAAATCGAATTATCCGTGAAGATTATTTCGCTTTAGAAGCTGTGTTTTTTAGAAAAGAAGAAAAAGGATGATTTAGTAAACAATTTTCAGCCCAAACAGTTATTTATGGTCATAGAATGGTAAAAAAAATACAAATTTGTTTTTGTTGGAAGCAATCCATGGTTAAATTGTACATAATTTTTGAGTTATTCAATGCTTACATATCAAAATATCATATTGTGTCTTTTAAAATTAAAAAATGTATAAACTTCATGTTTATATAAATATTAAGAAAATTTAAATTTCACATCTTATATCTTTTAGTTTATTTCGACTGGTTACACACTTTTGAAAGAACCGGTAAACAGGATAACCCAAAAAGAATGATTCAAATTGAAAATAATAAAAGGCCAGAAACTGAATCAAATTATTTTTCGAACAACGATAATTTAATTCAAATACAAAAAAAACATAGTTTTTGATTATTTTTTAAATAACTTAATTTTAAAATAACTCTGAAAGGAAGCAAATAAAATACAGTAAAAAAAATTCGTTTTATGATACTATTTTGTTAGAAACTAATGAATGCTTGGAAATTTTAATCAATCCTTATTTTCTCCAATCTTTAAAGTTGTACTCTTAAAAAAATGTACATGGTATTTTTATTTTTATCAACTACCACAAAACAGCTTCAACCAGAAGTGACGCTTAAAGAAACTGGTCAAAATCAAATACAAAAAAGTGGCTGGGATGCAACCCACACTGATAACTTCCCATTTATCGATTTGTCTTGCTTAAAAGTTTGTAGGTTTTCATGTTGGGTTAAAAAAGTTGTCAGTTGAATTATTCTTAAAAATTTAAAAATGACTAACAATATTTTTCATATAAATAAATATTTTAGTTTGAAAATCTAATTTTGTTTTTTAGTAAGAAAAATGTTAACCAATTTTTCATTTCTTAAATTTTCACAAATTGGGAGAATGCAATTATTTTGAGAGATATCAAGAACTGAACATCAATTTGTACCAAATTTAGGTACTATGTTTTTATAAATTTAATTTTTTTATGAAAAAACGGACTGTTGGGTTTTTATAAAAAAAAAAACTACTGAATATCGAAAACAATATTTTCTGTGAAATAAAAAGAGTTTGAAGACAAAATTTTTAATTCTGAAAAGCTATTTGAATCGAAAGTGAATTTTTACCAAGTTTAAGTATTGCTTTTTTTTTTAGGTTTTAATGTTTTTAAAGTAGCTAAAATTTTTCTCAAAGTTTTACTGAATTATGGCAACAATATTTTGTAAAAGAAAAAAGTAATTTAAAGCCAATATCTCAAAGTTTCGAAGATATATTTGAGTCGAAAATTAATTTTTACCAACTTTTATTAGTTTTTTTTTGACTAGGGTTTTATTTTTTTTTAAATGTCAATTCGATTTTTCTCAAAATTTTTCCCAATGTTGAAAACGATATTTCTTCATATTGAAAATTAAGTGGGAGGCATAATCTCAAATTTTTGAAGAGATATTTAATTCGAAAATCAATTTATGCCAATTTAGAGTAATGTTTTTTATAGGTTCTTATTTTTTTTATAAAAAACTGCCGAATCGATTTTTCTCAAAGCTTTACCAAATGATAAAAACGTTATTTTCGTTGCACAAAATTGTTTGGGAAATGAAATCATTTTTTATTCGTACAATTTTCGAGGTGACAATAGTTTTTTCAGTTTTTCGATTTTTAAAAAAAAAATATACTGGTTTGGTATCACGTTACAGTATAAAATGTAATTCAAGTCTCTAGCGTCATTGGTTCGTGAGATATTTAGGGTTAACTAAAATGTTCACCTTTTTTTTAACCGCTGCGCTATGGTAAAACATACCACCCACGCAATTTCGTTGCGCACTTTTTCTGCATTATTATCTGTATAACAAAATATGTGTAAAATACTGTATGATCAAACTATATTACACTACATTACACACTACAGAGTACAGAGTAGAGAACTTAGTACCTTGAGCGACTACACTATGTCAGGTGATAACAACACAAGACATTAATATTTACAAGACAGAAGGACAGAAGAGAAAGAACAACAGACAGAAAGAACACATGACAACAGCACGCGGTAGGTTTCGAGACGGTCCCCCATTTGTCTAGTCTACTAAACAGAAACACGCTTGATTTCGGCGATCGATTGCAACCGAAACTTTATCAGTGACTAGGCCGTTGCCAAGATCAAAATAATTCTGTATGATACTGTTCGATACTGTATGGTCATAATACTGTAAAATACTATGTCTCAAAATGCTGTATTGTCAAAATACTGCATCTCATAATACTGTATAATACTCTAACTTTAAAGGGTTGAGGTTGTAATACTGTATGTATCATAATACTGTATGTAAAATACTGTATTTCTGTATTTGAAAATACTGTATGTACAAAATACTGCATGATCAAAATGCTGTATCTCAAAATTCTGTATTTCAAAATTCTGTAGATGAAGCATTTTGACCATGCAGTATTTTGTACATACAGTATTTTGAGATACGGTATTTTAAATACAGTATAATGTACAGAATAATCTATACAGTATTTCGACCCTAACATGTTTTAAAAATAATTTTTTGTTTTTGTAACTGTTTAAAAAAGACTATCACATCAAGTTTTTGACATATATTGAAAAATATTAAACCAATGATGCATGTTTTAATTAATTTTAATGTTCAAATTCAAAACCAGCACTAAAAATTCACTTTAAAACCTATTTTTATTGTATTGTATTTAAGGGTTCTCGAAGCTTCATAAAGAGGCTTAGAAACACCGTTTATTATTGTTTTTACCATTTTTAAAGTTGGATATTTAAAAAATCTTATGTGATACAAACAAAGTTATAAAGTAAGATAAGAATTAATAATATCTTTATCCTTTTAAAAAGCATAATTATGTTTGTTGAACACTCACTTTTGCCGAACAGTTTTATAGTTATAATATTTTTAAATGTGTTTCAACAAAGTGATTTATTTATTTTTCAAATTCAGTAAAATTTCATTCCTTTAATTTGGTTTCATAGAGCAGTTGTAAATCTTTTTCAAATTCAAACTCAAAATATTATCGATATCGATGGAATGGCAGCATAGACCTTGATAATCGTAGTTTTTTAAGTGCTTTAAGACTAAGAGCTTTAAAAATAAATAAGACGAAGTATCAAAATCGAAAGTGTTTTTTCGATTGGTTCCAGAAAAGCTAAAAACTTTCAAAAACTTCTAAGAATTTCTTTAAATTAAAAAACGACTTTTATTTGTAAGACAATTTCTATTTGTATTAAAGTTTGACCAATTTTCACAACTTATACTTTCTTTCTAAAAAACATACAACGAAATTGGAAAAATATAGTTTTTTTAACGATGATAATTTAGTTTCGAGTGTTCTAGATGATGGTGAAAGACTTACAATCGAAGACGTTGCTGCTAGTGAAAAAGTCGAAAATTGGAAATTTCACACGTTTTCTCAAAAAATCACTATCAAAGCTTTGGTAGTTTTTGAAAATATTCCTCTTGGCCATAAAACTTGATCTGAAATCTAGTATTTTTATCGGAAATGTGTACCAATGTAAAGTGCACAAGCAAACTCGAACGAATTTTTGTTAAAAATTGAATGAAATAAAAAAGCGCGTATACGCCCAAGTGAACCAATTTAGTTTTTTTTGGTTTAAAATTAAAATCTCGACCTTTTAATAAGTATACATGATTAATTAAGGTTTCTCAAATTATTTATAATGACACATATTTTACAATGCTTAATATTACTAACGTGTTTCAAAATACCCTTAAAATACCTTTTCCTTTCAAATATGTACATATTTCATTCCCAATCAAATCTTAACATCGTCAATATCATCACGAAAAAGAAATAATAAAACAAATTCTTTCAATTTTTGAAAACACCAAATATTTGCATTCTTTCCATCGAAATTGTGTGGTTGTTGCACCACAAGGTGTATAAATCATTTAAATAATATTTTCTCTGTCTTATTAAAAAGAAATATTGTTATTTTTTGTTTTTGTTTTATTGTCAGTGATCTAATACATTTTATGTATTTTCATTTTCCCTAAAAATAAGTCCTTATTTCTGTAATGTCGAAATGAATGATGACAGAAAGTTGTTTGGTGATTTTTTTTTGGTTTAAAGTGACTTCTTGTAGTTTATGAAATTATTAAATTTTGTCACGCATGTTTATTTTCTAAATATAAATATGGTTTTGAATAAAATAAAATTCTAATATTAGTCATGATGTCTTTTGCCACACATTTCCATAAATGCCTCAGAATTAACATACAAAGGAATTTATGTCTTCTCACAGAAATTAAGGCTTAAGGAATATGTGAGTTCAGTGCTTCTATCGATTCTTTCCTATTTCTGACAGATTTATGAATCGTAATTCTATGAATTAATATAATATCTTCAACTCTCATTATTTTCCTAACAAAATTTCAAACAAATACTGGAAGCAGAAGAAGCTTGAAGACTTCCCATTAATTTGTTTTAAAAATAAAAGAAGGTTGTTTATCGATCGAATATTATCGAGAAGGAACCTGACCTCTTTATCGATAAGTATAAAATAATTTAATCGATTTTCTCAAATACAACATCTGCTGCTCTTAATAGTTTTCTTTTTTCAAAGATTACAAAAAATTCAAAACCATCAATTTAAGTTCATCGTCTTACAGCAACTTCAACTCGTTTACATTTACGAAGTTCATAAGAGAATGAATCTATCTTAGGTTAGTTTGATGCTCAATTTTTCAATTTATTTCCTACTGGGCTATCATCATCTTATCAACACCGTATCGAATCGCCGCCACCGCCGCTGCCACTGCCACTGCCACATTGCTTAACAAAATTCATCATCCATCAGCGTGATACCAGAAAACTCATTAACCCTATATAACCATCATTGTCGAATTGGACGACCGAACGCAATAATGCGACGATGACGATGGAACGGCAGCAAGGCGGGCGGCTGCAGCGGCATGCAGTGGCAGCAACGCTATAGAAAGTTAGATGGTGGTAGCATCAGCCCCCAGCAGCACCCAAATTGGCCTGCAGTAGACGTTAATGAATGCAATTTTCAACCTCATCGAATCGGTTGTCTTGTCGGTTGTCGGTCTTCCGTCGTCGTTCGTCCGTCGTTGTACCTTGAAATAGTCGCTCTCGGTAGCTGTTGTGGGACTTGTTGTCGATAAAATTCTTATCCATGTTAAGAAATTACATTTATAACGTCTATTCAACAAAACAACTACCGGCTGTGCAGTGTGCTCTGTGCGGTGGTATTTCTAGGAGCGAGAGAGAGTTCTGCGATGATGACGATGATTATGGGCTTCCTTTCGCACCCACCATCATCTGTGTGTATGACCACCACAATATCGGGGATAGTAGCTTTATCTGTATCTAATGGCAATCTTGTGGAAAATCCAATTTCAATTCTATTGAGTGGTTATAAGAGGAGGGGGAGGAGGGGGTTCTATATGTTCGACGACGCAGCACAGTGGAGACAATTGGACCGAACGAGGAATCTTTTGAAGGTGGAGTAGGAAGTGGTGCAGGATAATCCACCTTCAATCTTTTCATTAACATATCTGTAGATGCAGATGCTGATGTTGCTGCTTCTGCTGTCGTTACCCCCTGCTATAACCATCACCTATCCTCCCTACTCCCCCCCCACAACACTCTTCGCTTAACTTTGGTTAGTTTGGTCGTCATTTCGTCGATGACCATAATGATGAGCCGCTGCCATTTGAGAGAGAGATGATGACCATCCGTGGTGATGGTGCCAGATGCCAGTGGTCGGTCGAAGTCAGTAGGAGGAGTAAATGAGGCAAAATCGCTGATGCATCCATAGCCAACAAAAAAAACTAAAAGGAAGAAAAGTAATTTAGTACATGATCGACAAGCAAGTACATTAAAGGAGGTTCCAGCGCACTTTAGATGGACAGCTCAGCAATCCATTTAGAAAAAGACTGAAGACTCGCTGCGGAAAATTGCGCGTCTGATAGGAACCTACTTGTATATCTAAGGCAGGCAGAGAAGGAGGAACGACCATCAAAAAGAAAGAAAGAAAATGCATCCTTTGTGAAAGCCCAAGAACATCAAATTGATTACACGGAAGAATATTGCAATTTTCTGTTCCATCGAGCGTCACCATCATCATTACCGTGCGTTGCCGTCACCGTCACCATCATCGTCTTCATAGCAGTAGTAGTCTCCGTCGTCGTTTTCGTTGTTGTCGTCGTAGTCAGTCGTCGCCCAGGCTAGACCTATAGGTTTCTTGAAGCCAGCAAAGTCGCGCCCGTACAAAAATATCTTATTTATCTGACCGCAAGCTAATCAAATAGCAAACAGAAATTGCGTCCAATGTGGTTCCTTGGCCGTGCCCTGCGGTACATCGTCCGCCGCAATCGCAGTCGCCGACTTCGTCTTCGTCGATCGTCCGCTTGTGGTTTGTTTGTTCCTCTATAGTATAGAGGTGGCTTAGTGCTCTTTTTTTTAAAGGTTTAAGACTGCTGCTCCCCTTAAACTGAACCTGAATTGATTTCGGTCATTAACTGTGATAAAAGTCTCCTGATAAATATTGTCTGATATTTCAGGGCCCGCCAGCTATACTTTGTTCGTTCGTTCGAAAAAAAAAGAAACCAAAACAAAATCAATGGCAACATAATGACGACATTGACTCTGAGCGCGCACTACCTTACCACCAGTGTTAAAGAGGTTTTTGTGGTTGTTGTTGTTGTGTCTTGTTTTTGTTTAAGGTTTGTAGATATAAGGTTGGTGCGCTGCTGCGCAGTGAGTTCTTGATGTTGGATAGGATACTGCACCATACTGCGGGCGCAGCCACCAATACCTGTTAAGTCACGGAAGTCTGCAAACTTGAGGCTTGAGATTGAATCTTTATTGTATTTGCGACCTAAGCAGACAACCGGGTGTTACTTCTTTGGTTGGATTTAACAAAAGAGAATTTGTTTAAAAAGGAATCGAATAAAACAATAACAAAAAAACAGACAATGGCTTTTTTGAAAAATAAGAAGTTTACTTTGTATTGAAGCATTTTATGCAGCGAATCTTTTGCTAAAGGGGGTTTTTCATATTTAAAGATGGATTTACAAAGTTGCTTTAAGGGAAATTTGTAAAATGGTGATAGTTTATTAGAAGACCATTAATTTACGATTAAACGATAAAATTATGGAAAAAAAGGAAAGAAGCGCCTTCACAAATATTTGTTCTATAAGAACACGATTCTAGATACTGACGCGACTTAGAGCACTTAAATGGTTTCATTTGATAATAGGGTTCTAAATAAGATTTATGGAAGACGATTTAATTCATGGAGTGATTAGTGTCACAAACGTAACATTGAATTTATTCGTTTTTCTTTTACTGTTAGAATGTGTTCCTAAGTTATTTTTTAATGTAGACAAATTATGCTCAGTTTATATTTTCTGGCTAAGTTGTGTCACAGACGTCACACTTTGAATTCTGAGATATTTCTAGTATCAAACTTATTTTAACGTCTTTTCTTACTTGACATTAACTATGACTGCAGATAAATACATCATTTAGCGGATATTCAGGTGAAAAATAAAAAAAGGTAACATTTTGTCATAAACGTCACAAATTCAATTTCGAACTGTTATTGGATCTTTTTTGTTTACTCAACTCTAAATTGTTAAATACTGAACAATTGACTTTCATAATATTTAACACAAGATGAAAAGGGCCTTTGATAACCTTAATATAGGCTGTGGGATATTCGAACTGAGTTTCATCTAAACTTTAAGTAGTTTATCGAAAGTGCGTTGGTCAACTTAATCTGTCATTTATACCCATAAAACGATTCATCGATTGCTAAGTGTGTGGGAAATTCGAAAAAATTGTTATTTTTTGGAAAACAGATTATTCAATTTTCAGAGCAAATGATCTACACTTTTTGTTTTGGGAAAAATACAAACTTTCCTTATTTCGTTGAAATTTTTAACATCCCAATTGTGGGATGTTCAACCAGTTCGTTCTGTTTTTAAAAAAGAAAAAAGTTAATTTATTTTAGATATTGTGCAGGTTTAGCTAAATATCACTTTTTCGGATGGTAAAACAAATTTGTACTTGTGGCATACTCTGGGATTTTTTATATGAATGTGGGATATTCGAAATAAAATCAACAGTAATTAATTTAAATTGAGAAAAAAAGCTCAACTCGACTATTTTATTTTAAAAACAAATTTAAGAACTTAGTTTCGTGGGATATTCAAACAAATGTAGGAATACAGTTTGGAAAAACTCTTTAATATTTCAAGAATATTCAATTATAGTTTTTTAAGAAAGTATTAAAAATCTTGTAAACATTCTGAGCACATAAAAAGTGGGATATTCGGACAAATGGTCTATACAAATAATTTATTTATTTCAACAATCGTTTCTAAATGTTTTCTTTGTAATATTTCGAAATCATTAGACACTTCAAACAGCAATGTGGGATATTCGAACTAAAATGTCATGCTAAATAAAATTAACAAAAATATGTCTACTTCACTTATTTGACCATAAAAATCTTGATCAAAGATAAAAGTTTTTTCTTAATATCATAAGAAATTTTAAGCACGTACTTTATTTGTGGGATATTCAAAAAACCAGAATTTTGATTTGGAAAAACTTACTTCATAAAAAAAAGTTAAGAATAGGAAAGTTTAATTTATTTAATAAAATTATTATAAACTTTAAGATCCTAAAACATATAAGCACATCAATTTTGGGATGTTGGGTTAGTTATTCATCAAAATAGGTTTAATTGTTTTTTATAATAAGGATCCAAATACAATCAATGATCAAAAAATCACTAAGGATTTTCAACATTACATTTATGAGATATTCTGGAACAGTAATATAAAATTTGGGATTTCTAGTAAATATGGGATATTCACGTACATTTTTTCTGAACTCAAAGATCTTCATTTGTGGAATATTCAAAAGCTTTTAATTTTATATTCGTCAAAAGTTTTGTGTTCATAAAATGTGGGATATTCGAAAATGGTCATACCAAGTCTATACATTGATGGGTTGGTAACTCAAAAATGTTTGTTTTGACACTAAAAAACTAAGAAAAAGATTCAATTTCTGACAATTCTTAATATCAAATGACGCTGTTTAGCCTTTGAAAATCGATAAATAGAACTTTTTCGTCACAACCTCCACAGGTGCCACAAAACACCGGAATTCTATTTCCCGCTCAAGCTCCTCTAGCTACACAGTCCGTTTTCGCCCCACAACAATCGTTTTTCCAACCAACGACACCGTCGTCTCGTCCACTATCTGTGGAAAATAAATTCTTAGGCCAGCCAGCCAAAAGTCTTACTCCAGACACTAATCCTTCTTTAACAGCTTTTGCCCCACAACATACCGAACTCTCAGGTTCTCATCCAAATCTGTTTGGACCAACACTTTCAGGACCACCACCAAAAAGTGTTACTCCAGACTCGTCGTCTTTTCAGACAAATTTAATTTCAGAGCAAGCTGCTACAGCGCAACCTTTTACATTTTTTAAACCTCCACCAACAACTGGCACTTACTTATCAGGACCACCACAAAAAAGTGTTACTCCCAAATCATCTGCGCAAGGTCCACACCCGAATTCATTTGGACCAGCAATATCAGAAACTAATTTGTCAAACCAGCAAGCTTCTTCAGGTACGCCACAAGGTTTATTCGGGCCTCCACCAACAGCTGGAACTAACTGCCCAGGAGTACCTTCTCAGTCGCTTGCAAACAATAATTTATTTGGACCACAATCTCCTGCACAAGTATCGCAGGCTAAGTTTCCACCTCAAATAAAACCTATTGCTGCTCCGCCATCTACTGGGCACGGTTGCCGGAGTGGGTAGGATCCTACCAAACTGGATAGGTTTTTTTACCTTGGGTAGGTTTGAAGTCAATTTGGTAGGATTTTCCAATACTCTAAATTCTAGAATAATTTTATTTTTAATAATTGACAAAAAAAAATTGTAATGATGTCAAATCTACCCAAAATATTTGTGCCAAACAAATGTGCCCATCTAAACCGAGAGTAATAATATTAACTAGTGTATGTACGCAGTATCCTCATTGTTAGTGTCTGAACTCATCCATTTTCATGTTTTGTGTTGACACTAACTTCACATTCTTGATTTTCATTCGATTGGATTTTGTTGCAAACAAAACATGGATAGGTAAATATATTATTGAATAAATAGTACAAGTTTTTAAAATTAGTACTAAACGAAATTTGTTTGTTAGATTAGGTTTTGGTTGGGTAGGTTTTTCTTTGAATTGGTAGTTTTTTTTGGAAACTTTGGTAGGAAATTTTTTATGCGAGTGGCAACCGTGCTACTGGGCCACCATCGTCATCATTCCGGTTACAGAAGGGAACTCGATTGTACAAGAGTCCATTCCAAGTTGCTTAACCAGAACAATAACCAAAAGTGCCTATTTCTCAAAATATTTTTCTACCAACTCCTGAAGCCGTGAACTATTTCAATCCGCAACAAGCCTTTGAGCCACTTAAAGGACAAGGAATTTCGCAGCCAACACCAACTCAGGAACCTATTTTGAAACCAGTTCAAGAAACACCAATCCCAACCCCATCAGTCCCTGCACCGAATTTGGTGAAACTCCAAAAGATTTCGCAACTCCAGAAGCGGTTAATTTTTTCAATCCAAAAGGATTTGATTCTGGGTTTAATAAAAGTGCTGACGCCTTGAATATTCTAGAGTCTTTAAGAGCGCCCGGTGGAATTTTATCACAACCGCCAGCAGAACCAATCAACTTTTTCAATCCACAGCAATGTAATTCTGTTCCTGATACTCTCAGTTCTACTAAAGAAGTTTTACAAGAGGTTCAACAACCTAGCCCAGAAGAAGTTTCGTCAACCGACGCACAATCAATTGATAAGGCCCCTGAGAATCCAACAATTTCCAAAGGCTTCTCACAACAGGAAATAACACCCTCTTCAACTGGACTCGATACAGAAACAGTTTCTATTTCAGTTAATAATCAAGACCTAGAAAGCTTGAAAAGGCCTAAATTAATAGATTAATTCTATTGACATTGTTAAACTCATTTAAATTTTACAAGAAAAGTTTTCTTTAGGATGTACTTTGAATTGATTTCAGATTATAGGTTGGGGTTCCTCAGGAGTCCCTATTAAGGCCACTTTTATTAATAAACTTATTTTGTAAAAATAATGTACAATTTTAACACAAATCATGAAGAGCTTTATATAAGACTCTTCATACTTCTACAGTTCATGTTGGGTTGTTTAAAAAGATGCCGTAATAAAGCAAAAGATTGAAATGTAAAGCACGTAAGGTTTATTTTTGGGTAAAATCTTTTTTAAAACAAAGTCACATCTAATTTATTTTAAATTGTATTGACTCTTCGTCAATTATTTATCGAATAAATATCTTATTGCGGATATTGAAACACAAGAAACATATATACCCCAACAAATCAAATTCTCAAAAAGCCTCCCATTCAAACCCTCGCCTATAATAACACAAAATCATATCGTCCTTTCATCACCAGACCAACATTTTCTCAACCAATATTTCTCTAGGTTTATAAAAATAGAAGAATATTGATACCTGTAGTGTTCACATACCGTATAAGGTTTGTTTCTATGTCGCTTATGTAATACATAATGCATGTCCTGTTTGCCGTAAGGAAAGGACACAAAAAATATATAAATTATTTTTTCTTTTGAAGGACATAAAATAAAATCGAAAAAAATTCCCAACCAAAAGGAAGATGAGACCACGGACGGCGGCGGAGAGGATAAGGACGAAAACGAGGACGTCGTCGTCGGCAACAACGACGACGACGACAATGATGATGACGACGCCCAACTTTTTGTGTCCATAGGTTCAATGTTTAGCACACATAGTGGAATGTTGTAAGTATAGCAACAACGACGATGACAACAGGAAGGAGGAACGGAAACAAAAATACGTTGAAACACGTGTCCTGTACATGCGATAAGAAAAATAAGGGACGAGGAAAGAAATTCTCTTCTTATAACAGGCGGAACTCTTGAACCAAAAGTCTGTCGTTGACGTTGTCTTCCTTTTTTGGTCATTCCTACACGCTAAGTACCTCATTGCTCCTTCCTTCTACTCCTCTTCCTCCTTTTTTCCTCTGCACTTGACAGTCCCTACGATATAAAGCACAACGCAAAACCAACGACGTTAGATATATGTAGCTTCCTCCATCTATCTAAATTTGTATGTACTCTTCATTCCTCCAACGGATGGACTACACTACCGACGACGACGACGACGAACGGTAGCATATAGGCTTCTGCAATACCATATAACCTTTGCGGGGTTCAATGCTTTGCGTCGCCTGTCATCATTTTATGTATGCGGGGTATTATTCGGGGGTCGCATACAAGTACGAGTATATTGGGTTGTCCCTAAGGGGTGCTATAGAGCTAAAGCTAAGGATAGCTTAGCAATAGCCATAGCTGCTGGTTGTGGCACATATCAAAATAAGCACTGTGTCGGGGACTTGCGGGATGGATATAGGATATAACTTCCCGAGGGTGTGGACGTGGCCGAGCGAATTTGGGGTCAAGATACAAACAAAAAAACAACCGTCCATCCTCCTCCTACCAGACCCCCCTCAAACACCAGTTACAGTCTACATACATCTGGGTTATACATTTTTCATTTATTTTTACTGTGAATAGGTCAGAGGCTAAGGCGCTTGAGTGGTTTCATTTCGTTGGTAGGTTTTTGGGATTATTTGCTATTTTTTTTTTAGATTGGTATTTTTCTGACGGATTTATTTATTTATGTTTTTATTTGTTAAATTTAAAATTGATCGTCATGACACTCATGTTGCATGCACACTGCACAACGAATAATCATAACGATGATGATGGTTGAAGCCACATTCATCGAGAGGTATTAGCGAAGCGAGTTATCCAGAAATTTCTAATTGCCTCTGTTAAAGTATCAACATTGATGCGTTGATGGATGCCGAGGTATGTAATATTTGCTGATGGAACGCTTATCATGTGGTATGTTCGACCATTTTATGAGTATGAAAACAACCAATTTATAGGATACTGATGAGAATCGATTTTGAAACGAATTTTTGAAGTGTTTTTAAGTTAAAATACGATGGACACCATCAATGAAGTCATCCAAAATAAAATTCGTGTCTATATTTGTTCAATGAAATGGATTTTTACGCCAATAATTACAGAAAACATTTTTTTGATTTTAAAAATCGATTAGATAAAGTTATGAAATATTATTTCAACTTAACTGCTTTTTGTTTATTTTGAGGGTTCTCAATAGGGTTTTTAGGGTAAGAGTCAGTTAAAAAAAATTTAATTTGTTGAACTTTTTTGAATTGTTTTTTGTTTCAAGATGGATTGGTTTCAGACAGCACACTTCATGTAAACATTACTTTCAAATTATTTCAACGACTGTCTTCCATCTGATTATTCAAAAAAGTCTTAAATAATATTTTGACCAAATCTCCCAGAAGAAGAAACCACACGTTGGGCGCCATTTTATAGCAGGAGTTGTCAGAACTTACAATTCTCAATCAATAGCAATTGGATGTAAATTTTAATAAAATTTATAAGTTGCAGACAGGAGATCAATAATAAAAATGAGAAAGAGTGTTGGAGATAGAACAGATCCCTGGGGCACACCAGCATTTATTTTGTGGTTTTCAGATTTGATTCCATCCAATACAACTTGTATTGAACGATTCGAAAGGTAATTACTAATCTAATGAACGAGGGATTCATGAAAACCGAAAGCACGCATTTTCGATAAGAGAGCCTGATGCCAAGCCCTATCAAATGCTTTTGAAATATCAAGTCCAATAATTTTACTTTCTCCAAAACTATGCAAAGAAGCACTGTAAAAACTAAGTTTTAAGATGTTTTTTGTTTAATAATATTCTTCTTTAACATCTATAGAAGTTTGTCCAATATATTGTACGACACTTTGGTTCGGATCGTATTTGTGGTCCTTCAACACACCATAATCGCATGGAACAGTAAAATGCCAAGTGCAAAATAAAAACTTAAAGAAAGTTGCTCATTTCTTCATCTTGCTCCTGACTTCTTTTAAATTTCTCAAGTTTTCAGCAAGTCATTCTTCTCTATAAATATGATTTCGTCCATTTAACTGATGCGAGGCTGAATCACGAAAAACGGTTCTAGATCAAATTTCTCGAACTGTTGAAAAGCGAACAAAAAATATCGATACATTTGGTGACTTTCATGAGTTCCTTACAGAGGTATTTGAAACACTGTTAGAGCTTGTTTAATATAAAACCATCTAAAAAATCCTTGAATTTTGATATAAGAAACTTTGAGGCAGTTAAGTCAATACTCTCCTACGTTTAACTGGCCCAATAACTATGATCGAACAGACTTCGACCGATTGGACAGTAAGGCTACAAAAGTTTTTGAAATTTAAGGTTAAAGTTGTTAGACGACACTTGTATAACAGAAAGAAATTAGTCAATATTTCGCAAATAGCAGTTATAGAACTTTAAAATAGCGATTTTATATTCTCGTTTTTGTAATTGAGCTTGGCAGAAGGACTATCTTGTCATGAAAAGTGCTTAAACGTTAGTTCCCCTGTATCCCTGATACTCGCACACAGTAATGGTTGAGATTTGTAAGTCACTAGGCCCTGGTTCTAAAAGGACTGTTGCACCACCTGATTTATTTTAGAAGGACTATTGATACAGTTTTTTTGGAGCTTCACTGGGAAGAAAAGAAACGAATTTCACTCCTGTATTTCTAAAAGAACGCAGGATTTGGAAAACCCTAATCAATTTCCAAACTTACGAGCTATTCCAAACATGAACTCTTAATTTACGACACTGAAAAAATGTAGCAAAAAATGTGATACAGCGATGTAATCCCTTTTTTCAACAGAATAATTCAATTCCAAAATTTCTCCGTGCAAATTCTTCAAAGCAAAGGTATTGAACAAGGCGATTATTGTTGTTATTGTTGATCTTAAATTAAATGGTGACGAGAGACATTATAGAGAAGATCATAAGGAGAAGTATCTCGCTAACCCACTGCCACTTTAAAGTAAGAAAATGGAGAACAACGCTGGAATAAGGCTTCTTTTCAAAAATTTAAAGTTAAAATCTAAAACATTTCTGAATAATCTCTTTTTTTTCTTCAAGTCCTCCCATTTTTAGAAGTAATACAATTTAAAGAAATTCATTCTAAATTTATGGAAGAACATATCCTATCCCAGTAGAAGGACCATTGATACAATTTTGTCATTCAAGCTTAATTTGGAAGAGTTGGAACGAATTTCAATTAAAGACTTACTCATGTTTTTTTTTAAATTCTAAGGAAGCTAACTCCATGAAATTCAAAAGTAAAAATACAAGTTTTTCCGAACTATTTCCAATTTGTGAACTGTTTAAAACGCTCACTCTAGGATCTAATAGTCCAATACCTCATAAGAAATGTGATAGAGCACAGAAATCACTTCTTCCATAAGATTTCTCAGTTCAAAAATGTCCTCATAGTATTCCTTGAAGCATAGCGGAATTATTTTGATCTTAAATTAAACGAAGGCATCACATTTGGAAAGGTATCAACAGTCCAACATCTAAACTTAATGTCAATATCAATAGGAATAACTTGGAAGCATTGAAAGAGTTCTTATAACTTAAAGTAAGGTCATTCGAAAAATCACTTAACCAATCCGCTGCTTTCTCGAGCTAACTTAAGATTTTATACATTTACTTTTCTATATCTCGAAATATATAATAAAATCAAAATTTTGGGAATTGGTTACTAACAAATCGGGCTTGAAGAGTGACATTTTTTTAATATTCCCGTATTTGCTTCAATAGTTCGTGTTTTATTAAAAGAATAGGTAACTAAAGTCCACCAAATATCATCCCCATATCTGATGTCAGCTAACTCTGTATTATTACTTTAATTCTTAAACACACAAAACTTGTTGAAGAAATTTACTACGCCAAAATTATTGGCATAGCAGTTATTGCTCTAGATTGAAGTACTCTACAAATTTTACAAAGTAGAAAACTGAAGTCCCATATTTTGAATTAATTCCTCTTCAAAATAACTCTCCTTAAAAATGAGAAAAACAGGACCAACAACAACAAAAAATAAAACGTCAACATCAAAAATAGAACAATTTGTCTAAGGATATAATTTCTAAGTCATCATCATCATCACACGATGTAGTAATCGGCCTAAAAAAAAACCGTTCACAATTGTGCCGCACAAAAATGCCGCCTTACAAAATAAAACCCATATATTACATAAAACACTCTCTTCTTGCAGCACACTTACTTTAGAGCAAAATTTTTAAACAATAGACTTAAAAAATCTAGACTAACATATGACACTTTATACTTTGCGTCTCTAAAGGGATGATGACGTTACTCTACTCAAGAGAGATTGTTTGATACCTCCTATACGAGTATATGTAATTTACATACTCACTGTAGTACAACACACCCAAAAGTTAACTCCTTGAATTTCCTCCCATTTTCACTGCAAAAACAAAAAACTAGAACCTTCTTCCGTGTAAATATGTTGGCTTAGAAGAGCAGGGGCTGTAGCTTAGATACATATATTTTCTAATGCCGGCTGCTTTTATACAAACAAAAAATTGAAAAAAGAAAAAAACTCTTCAGCCTGCTTCGTTGTTGCATGACCGCGTTGCAGTTGCAGCAGTGCCATGCCACCGTATTCTGTTTTTTAATTACAAAAATATTAAAGCGTCCGACAAGGACTCTATATAAAAATATATACGGAGGCAGAATCACAGAGACTATGTCGAGTAGATGGAAGGAGGATTGTGGAGAACGGACGGATGGATGGTTGGATGGATACAGAAGTGCATTCATCATCAGACCTACTTCATCACCCTTGTTTTGAGGGATGCTAACCTCCCCCCACTCCCACTGTAGGTTTTTCTGTGTTTTAATATTATGGAACTACCGCCGTATATAGTTTTTCTATTTTTTATTTTTCAATCAAATTTCCAGTGCAGAAGAACGAAACTAGGTCAGATAGCAACATTTGTATATCTAGACGCCGCCACCACCACCGCCGACGCCCGCCGTTGCCGTTGCTGATGCCGCACCGCCGCCCGTCGTCGTTGTCGTCGTTGTCCTCGACTACTATGATGATGATGATGATAACGACGACGACGACGATGATGATGACTCTGGTGACTACGATGACGATGTCGGAGGAGCCCACTCTTCTCTCTGTCCAATGCATGATGTGTCTGCATTGAATAGTGGAGTGGATGGAGAGAGGGTTGAAATAGGCAAACTGAAAAAAAGAAATATCATTGTGCAATATACGCTTCCGAGCTCCTGTACCCTTCCCTTCCCATCATCGTCGTCGTTGGTTGTCGTCGACGTTGTCGTTGTCGTTGCCGTTGTCGTGCCAATTTAAGTGTGCTGCGATACTCCCTGCTGGGTTGAGCCTCTATATTCTATGTTTGGTGCTGTTCTGTGCCTAGCTTTGGAAATGATGACGACGACACGTTGATAGTTTTTCTTTTTTTTCTTTCCTCAATTTGTTGGTTGTTGAAAATACATAAAAATGTATGTGCTGTGCACTGAGAAGAGGATTCCCCATCCTTATAAAGGGTGTTTTTATTTTGGAGGTATGGAACCTTGAGTTGGTAGCACTGTTTTAACTGGTGACCATTTTGACAGCTGTCAATTGATTTAGTTTTAATTTCATTTGACATTTTAACATCGATCAAATTTATTTATAAGAAATTAAAGCTACCATACGTAACGTGTACGTAACGTGTCAATTTGAATAAAGCTCACTTTTGGTTAAATGGATGATAATCCTCAAGTATATGTATGTTGAGACAGCGTTACATCCACAAAAAGTAACAGTTAAGTGTGGTTTATTGGTTTTTGAAAAAATTGGTCGGTACTTCTTTAAAAACGATGCTGGTGTTAGTTACACGTTACGTTACAGTCAAAAGTGACATTTATAGCTGAAATACAAACACGCTTCAGCTTCGTCTGAGTTACGTTGGGCATGCTTCGAGGTTGCTTTGAATGACACTTCCAACATGACATTTATATGACAATAAAAAATACCTTACACAGCCTCTAATAACCGATAAGAATCCCTCCAAAAGCAAATGTATTTTGTTTGTTGAATTTTTTTACAGCTGTTCAGCTGTCAGACAAAGCAAATGTTCAGCAAATTTGAAATAGAGCTTCCGTTTAGAGTCACGTTACGTAACATTACGTTCTTTTCCTTGCGATTGTCAAACGAAATTTGAAGTCAAAGCTTCATAGTGATAGCATGCATTGAATTCCTGTGGCTGAACACGTAAACGGCAGGCGAAGCCGAAGGGTGTTTGTGTTTCAGCCCTTACAGAGGCACAATTACTGACTTTTTCGCATAATCATCTATTGAATTTATTTTAAAGAAACGTGGTAGCCGCAAAAGTTTCACGTTACGGAATCGTAAATTTTGTCTCCCCGATCGTTCAATCAAACGTCAAATAGCTTGACTATTTGTGAAGAGATATGTGATGTTTCTAAATTTACGCCACCAATAAGACCGAAACAGTTTTCACTGCGTTATTTCCAATATATGGCCATACATTTTAGAAAAGGTCAAAGAAAGTTAGACTTCCAGATTAGACAACGTCGGACGCATATGTCAAAAAATCATATTTGAATTATAATGTCAGAAAATTATTTTTGGAATTAAGTAGATTTCTCGTAAATTGCCAAGTTTCAAGTTCTACATCTTTTAAAAAACACCCTTTACAACAAAGTGAAGTGAAGCTGGTGCTTCTGCTGCTGCATCTAGCTGAAGAAGCATCCAAACCATGTCTAGAGGCTTGTGGAACCACTGCACCGAACGAACGAAGCACGAAGAGATGAGAGCATAGGAATATAGTCGGCATCATCATCCTCCATCCTCTGTCGTCGAGGCTTTGTTTTTGTTTTTTTTTTTAAGAATACGTGGGGGCTTGAGAGTTGTTCTGAGTGGGGGGGTGTTTTGCATCATGCAGAAGCAGAAGCAGAAGAAGAAGAAAAAAACTAGTTTCTTTTGTTTTAGTTTGAGCATCATCATCGTCCTCAGTCCGCCCTTAGGGGCTTTTTCCACTAAACCAAAGTACAATTGTATGAATAGAGGGATCTGTGCGGTCTTCTGCTGTCTCTCTCACACTCCTCTTATCTCTCTGTCACACCCACTCTGGTTTTGAGTCTCTGGTGTTCATACAGCAATATCATTCGTATTTTTATCTGTTGGTACCCCAAGTCCTTTCTTTCTTTCTATTTATTTTTTCTTTTGTTGTATATTTTTGTTTTGGGAAATTCTAGGACACCACCATTTTTGTTTTCACTGGTTAGTCCTGAGTAATGAAAATATTTCACCCCCTCTTTATGCAATCTCTCTGTATTTTCTGGGTTTTTGTGGGATTTGATATAGAAATACGAGATAAACCTATAGAACATGATATTTTGATGACTACATTCAGTTTTTCAGATTGTGTTTTCTGTTTTCTGAACTTTGCCGGAAATATTCAAAAAACACACTCAAAAAACCATACGACAAAGGGAAGTACAATTATTATTTCTGTTTGAACATTGAGGGGGTGGGACAGACAAAATAACATCAACAAAGTAAAAAATAGATGAAACTTTGTTTTTGAATTTTATTTTGATAAAATATGTTCTCGTTCTAATATTGGCTATACTGATACTCGTATATGGTTTTAAAACTACTAAAACATATTAAAACTACTTTCAAAAAAAATAGAAGAGTTTTTTAAGCCTTACAGGTTTCATTTTACAGATTATAATATAGTTTTTTGGAAAATGGAAGAATGTTTTAGGATAAATAGAAATAGAAAAATTCATGTAACTGGGGTCAAATATGCTTTTATTTAGGGGATTTGTTGTAGTTTTGATGTTGTTTTTTGTGACTTATGAATAGCTTTAAAGGCTTAATTTACTGGGATTAAAGTAGTTGGTCATATGAATCATTTAATCTCTATGAAAGTTTAATTGAACATAATAGTTTCCTGAGTTCTCTAAATATCAATCAATATTTTGTCAATTTTTGTTTCAAGGAGTAAACTTCATGGAAACTTTATTATTTTACAATTAATGGACAATAAAAGTTAAAATGCCTTGAAGAAACTAGGTGTTTAGTACCTCATTTCGAAAATTCAAGATGTCAACAGTTCTGAAGGACTTACAATATTTGCTCTTAACAATGCTTTCCACTTATGCTACTCTACAGAAGAATCCTCAAAGCAACCAAACCGATTGGATCTAATTGCTAGAATAACGTTTGGTATTAAACAACCGGGAAGCTTATATTTGCTAGAAATATTTCAAGAAATGGACTGGCTTAGACTTTAGGGAAATCAAAGTCAAAGGCACCTTGGACCAATAAAATGCGTCTAAAACAAGTATCAATGCAACATAGATTTAGCAATCCTGGTAGAAAGATATCAGATAATTCTTTGAATAACGTTCGATATTTATCAATCAATTTCTACATTTGTTAGAAATATTTCAAGAAATAGGGAAATTAAAGTCCAAGACACCGTGAACCAATAAAATAGGCCTAGAACAAATATCAGTGCAACAGATGAAACGATCTTTTTATATAGATATCAGAGCTTTTGGTAATTATTCTGCAGGAATTTGGTATTTTATTGATACAAGATGCGTAAAATTTTGAGCCAAAATGAAAAACAGGAGGACTGATACTTAATTCTTAATTATTAATGGTTATTTCTGTAAAGGGAAAGAGGGGAGGAAAAGAAACAGTTCTGCATTGAACATGAATATCGACTATTTTTGATTTTTAAACATAAATCTATTGATTTAGAAAATAAACCAATATTGATCAAATGCCTTCCAAATGGGAAAGCAAGAATAGTTTCTGTTTCGCTGGATTTTTTTCTAAGATTAGTTAAAGCCATTAGTTTCCTTACTTCACTACTATAATAATGAACTTTCAAGACCAACAATTATTTAACAACTTGTCATGAACATTGCTAATTCAATGAGCTATGTTATAAGTGAACATCTTTTATTGATTGCTGAAAGAAATCTGCAGGGTAATCATCTAGATAAACGATTTATGTTGCTAATAACTTCTAAATTAATTTTGACAGGATATTTAATAGATAACAACTACTTTCTGCATCTTTTTTGCTCTTTATGTAAGTCATTTGTTGTAAATTCAATGTTACAAACGTTTATGTTTGCAATTTTAGATATTTCAATAAGACAAGAGCGTTTGAATCAGTCAATAGTAAGTTTTTGTAAGACTTAAATAAACGACGGTATCCCACGTTAGTATTTTTGATTACAGAAATAGGCACACGACCACGCATTCTTATAGGTGAAATAATCAAAGTTGGTATTGAAAAAACATTAAGACCATTAAAAACATTTTGAAAGTTTGAGTAAGCTATTTTAACTTTAATATGACTTGAATATGGCATCGAAAGATTAACAAAATCACACAATTACAAATCCAGATAACTCAAAAAATAAAAAAACCAAAAATCGTGAAAACTAAAAATCTCGAATTCTGAAATTCCAAAATACTAAAAACTTAAATTCCCGAAAACCTTGAATCCTGACATAATAAGCTGAATGCACATGGGAGATTTTCTGGAAATTTGGTTCTTGGAATTTCCGAATTGCTCGATTTCTGAATTTAGAGATTTTAAATGTTTCGTATTTTTGAATTTTCTTCTTATGACCGAACTTTTAAGGGAATTAATGTTTAATATGAATATTAAGAAATGGAGAAAGGGTTTGGAAACAGATTTCGGTGCGCATTGTTCTTAAATTTTTTAATGACTGGAAAAGACAGTGTAGTAGTACGGCTGGAGAATGAATCTTTGAATAGTTTGAGTGGAGGAATGCGACTGGCTATTTCGCTAGAACATAATCCGTAAAAATAAGGATAAATATGGTGCGACAAGAAACTTTACCACGGTTTTCAAGGGCCCGCCGTAAATGATTCAACATTGATATCATCACCAATAATTTGGAATGCTCTTCTTAATTAAGTTGCAGGAGCACCAGCTCAGAGATAGTAATTATACTCAATTTTTGGACGTAAAAAGTCTTATAGATAACTACCAGATTAAAGGGGGACAACAACTTTTTGCATCACGTCCGGAATTCCAAACATCTAACCGAATTTTGTATCATTTTAACGACAGACGCATTCTCTTCAAGTTTTTGCTCCCTACATTGAATATGTAGGTCAACATTTCATCAACTGGAAGATTCACATCGTAAAAGGCTCTAGGTTGTGAATCTGGAAACGCATATGAAAACCTGTGGCTCCAGAGGAAGGTTAGTAACTTGATTAGAAGTTTCAGACAGGAAACCATTTAAAAAGTGGCGGAGATAGGACACAGCCCTGGGGCACACCAGCATATGTCTTGTGGTTTTCAGTTTTGAGCCCATATAATACTACTTGTTTAGTTGTATTTAACAGTGCTCTATTGCAAGGATGAAGGTATTCGTGAAAACAAAACAAAACGTACGCATTTAAGATAAGAGAGTATGATGTCAAACGCTATCAAGTACTTTAAATTTAGAACTTCGAAAATTTAACATGAATTTTGTCATCGAAAACACTTGCAAAAGGGTAGAAAAAAAGTGTTCTTAAGGCTTTGGAATTCTAGAATTCACCGAGTACTACAATGTTGCTAAGAGAAATCCTAGCAAGTCGAATAACTTAGTTCTCATAATATTAGCCCTGCCTGCCCGTATGCATGTTAGAAAACCATTACAGTTATATTCAAGATTCTGTCTTTTTCTAAGTTCAATATTATGTAATTACAAGAAAATTCAATCTAGTTCCAATAACTTTCCTAAATATTTACCTACTCGTAACTTCACATATTGTTGTTAACATGAAAATCATATTACCAAACGAACCTTTCTTTTTCTTTTATTCTTTTCGTTCATAAACATAACCAAAAACGCATTTTATTTCCTTTCTGGAATGACGAATGGTGCCTGCTGATTGCCATTTAAGCTTTATGTCTTAATTTCTTCTTTTTTGTTTTCTCTTTTTTGGGGGAAATAAGGTTCACGTGCTGAAAAACAATATAATTTAGGTCAAACTCTCATATAACATCAGCCACAAAGGTCTCCCCCTCTCTCTCTCATTCTCACTACTCCTCATATTGCGATCCAACCAAAAAGAAACACCCTTTTTGGTGTAGTTTTAAGAGCTATGTTGTTTGAAGCAAAACAAAACAAAAAGAAGAAAAGGAAATTCTTGTAATTGTGGCAAGAATACCGAAACCACAAATTTACATCTTTCACCATTTCCAAACCTTACCGCACTACACTGCCGACCGCGCGCACCCGTTTCTAATTTAACAAAGACTCTAAAGAGACAAAAGGCTCTGATGGTGTATACGATACGGCTCCATGGAATCGTAGTTGCTGTAGGTTTTGTTTTTACATTTGGTTTTTCCTCTTTTGCCTCCACCCACAGATTTATCCGTGTTTCTTTTTTTTATTTCTAAGTATATTATTTTTGTATAAATAAAATCCACCCTTGTTCCTTCGGATTGGCGCCGTAAGAATGACGTGCGTTTTACTGATGTTCTGTGTATCGTCTGGGGCTATACATGAAATATGCATAACTCAAGACTCAAGACTCGGTGCACCCTTTTTTCCTCCCAACATTCCCCTGCGATTTCTCTATAAGCACAAAGAACTTAGATTCTCTTTGGGTATAGAAGGAAGAACCGTCTTGTTGGAAGGAATCCCTTTGATTGATGCAAATGCCATAGCGGGGGGAGCCGGGCGGAAGGATTGGTTATGTTTGTATTCCATGCAAAGTTGGTGAAATTTTCGAGTGGTTGTTCCTTGTTTTTTTTGCCAACAGAGATGTCAGGGAAGAATGCCGACGCCTGACGAACGCCACCACCAACAACGCCACCGCCGCCGTTCGTCCGTTGCGCCGTCGTCGACGTGCGTTAGTCGGGTAAATTTGACGGACAGCTTTTGGAGGCGGCGAAGCCGACGACGTTGATGGCAACCCGAGGGTGGTCCGGGGCACTGCGGTCGAAGGATGTTGCGAAAATGTCTGCGATGAATGTAATAAAATAAATTTCTTCTTATATAAAAACAAAAACACCATCCAACCACCCCCAAGATACTAAACTTGGAAAATTGTATAGACTTTATGGGAAAAGGCAAAGTTCGAAACGTCCTTGATGGTTCGTTTTCCCTTATATTGTGTACATAAAGACCTACATAAAGTATATAGAAACCAAAAATGACGAAAACAGAAATAAGACTTAACGCATGAAAGAAAGGACATATATAAAATACAAAAAAGAGACAGTGGGTGATGGGGATGAGATGCGATACGATGGTGGGAGAAGGTGATTATCAGAGCCGTCAGAGGAGCCTTCAACAACAACAACATCAAGATGCGAAAGAGAATGGAGGGTAAGTAATTCCATCATCGTAAATTTCAACGAATGAAATTGGTTTGCGAATTTTTTTCTTCCCTTCTTCTTCTTCTTCTTTTTCATTTTATTTATATACCGGGTTTTTGTCTTTTTCATGAGTCGGGTTTTTCGGCGCCTGTTAGTTGACATTTTGACGGATTCGCATTTATCTTCTATTTTTGGTTCTTTTATTTGAGTATTTAAGAAGATACACAATACAAATTTCAATATTATTTAGAAGAAGAATAAAGCAATAAATTTGTGTATATCTTTTGTGTTTTATTTTATATTGTTTTGTTTTTGAAACACAATTTTATAGTCAGATAAAACAATAAAGGAGGGAGATTTAATTTCCCATAAAACAGACATTTTGTTCCTCTTTCCAGACTTCTACTTTGATACATTTTTACTTTTAAAGTACTTGAAGTTTAAAAAACGCACTTCATTTAAAAAATTACAAAAAGAGTTCAAAATCCAACCCACTGCGACAAAATTCCATTAAATGTCAAATATGAGTTAAGGTTGTCAAAAGCTGAGCTGTCATAAGCAACTGACGAAATTAAAAAGTTACCCCTACAACTGTCAAAAGCAAAAGTCAGCCATATTGAAATCAAGTTTGAGGAGCTTAAACTGTCAATGGTTTTAATTCAGCAAATGCCAATTTATCATTGTAGTTGGTAATAACTACAATTGAAGTTTTTCTACGTAAATTAACTATTCCAACTGTCAAAAATACAAGTGAGCCATATTGCACTAAATCGTTACAAATTAACATTCATTTGAAAAAATTAAAAGAATTTCAGAATCCAAAATAACTCATCGAATGTCAGTTGAGGATTAAAGTTGTCAAAAACTGTCAGAAACAAGTAACGTAAGCCAACAAAAAGTTGTTCCAACTGTCAAAAACATAGGTCAGCCATGTTGCACTTATGGCTGAATCACAAACACGCTTCAACTTCGGCTTAGTCTGTGTTACGTTGGACCTGCTTCAAATGACATTTATATTATTTAATCCCTCCAAAGAGCAAATATTTAGTTTGTTGACATTTTTTTAACAGCTGTTGAGCTGACAGACAAAGCAAATGCTCAGATAATTGAACTAGAACTTCCGTTTGGAGTCATATTGCGTTACATTACGTTATTTTACTTACGATTATCAGACGAAACGTGAGGTCAAAGCTCCATTATGAAAGCATACACTGAATTCCTAAGGCTGAACCCGTACGCCAGGTGTAGCTAAGGCTAAAGCGTGTTTGTGATTCAGCCATTAAGTTTCTATCAGCGCTTCCTCTAAAGATTTAGGATCCATCCTTAAGGAGCTTAAATTGTCTTGGTTTTAATCCATAAAACTTTAATGCAGAATTGTAGTTGTCAAAAAATGAAAGAAGCTATTGACGTAAGCCAAAGTTATTCCTTAAAATGTCAAAAACACATGTCAGTCATAGTGGATATTTTTTTGAATACATTAAATTGAACGAAACTGAACGAAAGTAGCATTTAATAATCAGGAATGGAAGAATTAGTTCTGTTCCTGGAAAAAAAATGTCATAGTTTTTTTCTCAGCAAAATTAAATTTGGAACTCATGAGATAAATCTGTCATTTGTAGTTTTGAATAAGGTGTCAGTTTTAAAGCTACAACTAAGGACATGATTTTTGTTTTTGCACTCGTTTAGAAACTTTTTTCATTCTGGCCTCTTGAAAGGCCTGCGTTTTCTTAAGTTTCTTTCCACCAAGTGCCTTTCAAAAATAATTAAGTATCACCTAACTGAGGTACGCTTGGATGTTCTTTCAACAAAGACGAAGAAAAACTTGACGAAACTAGACGAAAGAAAACAAAACACTTTATTTTGGAAGAATTAATACGTTTATGTAAAGTTAAAGAAAAAGGCAAACAATTCAATACAAATGAGTTTTCGTTTTCCTTTCGAAATAAAAAATTCAAACTCTGTTCACTTAAGCAACGATTACACTTGTCAAATTGATACTTGAATAAACTGTAAACTGATGTGGATGTATTGATAAATTTGTGCTCTATTGTAAGTACAATAAAATTTTACAATTTACTTGTTTTTTGTTGTGTATTACACATTATCTGTTGAAATTAAAGAGTTAGGGACAGAGAGTACTTCCTTGAGGGACACCATCTTTTAAGACATCGCAAGACTATTTGGAAACTCAACAGCTATGTATTCAGGTTTCAATGACATTTTCGTGATGAAATTTACTAAATACCTCAACTATCACTTTCATATGCGTTAAAATGATGATAAATGTACGCACGTGTCTTTTCCTTGTTATGGGTCGAAGTATTGTCAAATATCTTAAAAACTTTTATCTTCTTTTTTTGTTTGGTTAAGTCTAAATACCAAAAATGCATAATTTGTGGTTTTAAATGTTTGAATAACAACAGAAATACGACACCAATCACATACAAAAACCATACATTTCATTTTCGACAGACATTAAGTTTTTGTTTTAATTTTCTTATTATGACGCTATAATTTGTATTCTTTATTGATACAAAATGTTTGCTGATTTCCGATTTCATTGATTGTTTGCCTTATGTAACATTTTAAATGTTGACTTTGCTTCACAAAAAAAAAAAAAAAAACGAAAAAGTTCAACCACAGATTTCAAATCTTTTTGATTGAATTTTTAATTCACTAAAATAATTATGCAAATTTTTTGCAAACAAAATTAACACAAAATATAAAAACATAAATCTTTCACTAAATACAATTTTTGATGCTTTTGAAGTTTCCAATTTTAAGTTTTGTTCAGTTTCTTTTTATACATACACATAAATTGATTTGTTCCACATAAAAATTTACTTTCCAAAGTTTGCTTACCTGAAAATAAAAGAAAAAATATACATTTAATTAGTGACAGCAAAAATAATCAAAGGTTGAATGTAGATTTGACAAAATTTGGCAAGTTTTTATAATTATAGAGTCAATAATAGATCAAGTAGCATTAATTATAAATCACCAATTAGAAATATTTAAATCCAAATTAAGATAATTAAAACTTCAAAATTAAAACTGAGCATTTAGCAAAAAGATATTGATATTTGAAGTTTATTTGATTCCAGTGTCGATAACATAGTGGTAATGTAGTGTGATGATCTACTTTCCTTGCAATTTTTAACGAATAAAACAAATTTGGCGGTGTTCCTATCACTCTTAAGCTCACAAATTTCGGTCAAAAACAGGGACAAATGATTAAATTTCACATTAAATCAGGAATTATCTAAAATTATGAAGTGGAGAAACTCATTGTGACACATCGTCGGTAATTGCGAGAAGTGACATTTATCACTGTTCATATATCATTATTTGAAAAGATTTAATTTTAAATTGAGCATTCATCAAAAAGAACTTAAAAATTGCAGTTTAGTTACTTCCAGTGTCAGTAGCGTAGTGATAATGTAGTGGCATGATCTACATTTCTCTTAAACCAATGGTTTCCCTTCAATTTTGATGGAATAAAATAAATATGGCAGAGTTTCTGTCACCTACTTAACCAAAAATTTGAGTCAACAACAGTGACTTATTAATAAATGTAAATTAGTACAATAAATAAAATGAAACAACTTTTTGTGACACGTCGGTAACTGAGAGTTCTTAAAACTTCATTATCAAAATGGCGTCCTTGAGTTCTGATTGGTTCACTGACCTATTGTTTGACAGTTTTCCTCTTGTATACCAGAACCATATCAAAAATCTTCAAAAAATAAGGGATTTCAAAAGCTCTGCAGTGGGGTGATTCAAAAATGCCAAGAAAGCTATATAAAAGCAGGCAATGAAAAATTATATTCCTTTCAAACTCCGGATATCGATTTACAAGTCACGAGTCACGACACACGAGACACGTTCTTTGGAAACAGAATATATGAAGAAATACAACGCAGCACAAAAAAAAACGCTAAAAAATGCTATCTGGATAGAATTCTTACAAAGAGACAAAAACACGCATGTCTTCAAAATAAAAAAAAAAAAAAGAATTATAATAAAACCGATGACGGACGGACACATTGTCATTAATAATAATGCAAATTATAAATAATCGCTTGTCTTGCAATAGCACCGAAGTCATTGTTATTTAAAGGTAATTTGTCAAAAGGTTTCTTCGACTTCTTCTTTATTTTTGCAAAGTAGTAAGTTTAATATATATTTCTGTTTTCTTTTTTTTTTTTAATTTTTCGACTTTTGTTAGAATTACTGTGCGTGTACAATTCCTGTCTGTCTGTCTGACTGAATAAAAAGAAAAATAAAACAACTCGTGTGTTTTAACTGGAAAAAAAGTCACAATGCTCGTAACGTAACATGCGGCACGGTATACGGACGCAGAAAGTCATTGGTCTCCTTGTACTTTTTATTGTTGTGATGTTTCTTCTTGGAATTACCATTGTCGGGAAGTGTTAAGTGAAAGGGAAAATATGTTGTCTGTAGGATGATGTGATGTTTATTTGTACGTACATACGTTTTGTACGTACGTTACGTTTTTAATGGGAATTGAACAAAATACCAGGAATATCATCATCTCTATAGACACACACATAAAACCCATGGATGGATGGTTGCTGTGGCTGGCGACGCATAGGGATAGGTTCATTCACAGAATGTTTATGTTGACTATAGTTGCTTTTTTTCATTCTTTTGGCTCAAAACGAAAGTTGTTTTCCATATTTGGATTGACTTTGGGACAACTTTACGTTCTATAATTGGTTGATAGTGCTAACAACAGAGATATGTCAAAAGTCATACTTAATCTGGTGTGTCAGCACTTTGAAATTGAAGTTAGGAGAGTTTTTCAAACGAAAATTAAAAATATTGTTCATACGACGGAGATATGTCCCAAAATCTTGGCTTGCGTCAAATTAAAAAAACAGCCTTATCACATGATCCGTTTTATCAAATTCTTGCTACGAATAAAAGAAAAACTGAAGGTAAACAAAATATTGACATCAAATCCCAAACTTTTCAAAAACTTCAAATTTTGGGACAAATATTTTGGCTTTATTGCAAGCTTTTGTGTCCCAAAATCTTGGATTGCGTCAAATTAAAGAAAAAAAAAACAGCCTTATCACAGGATCTGTTTTATTAAATTCTAGACACGAATGAAAAAAACTGAAGGTTAACGAAATATTGACATCAAATCCCAGACTTTTCTAAAACTTGAAATTTTGGGACAAAATTTGTTATTTTGTTGTCATTCGTAGTACGAAATTTGCTCAGACGAGGCTTGCGATAAGGTCTTTTTTGATTTCAAGCTGAAAAAACATATTTTTGGGACAAACTTTACATAAACATTTGTTTTCAATATTGTAAGCATGTAAGTTTGAGGAATAGTGGCTTCATGACACATTTGTATTGTCACTGTTCTTTAAAATGTTTACTATTTTCGACAAGACGTAATTGCTACATTATCTTCAGAGTATTTAAAAGTGTCCCAAAAATTTCTTTCTACAAGAAAGTTACTTTAAAATGTTGTGACAGTTTGTGGCTCTTTTACAGAAGGTTCAGGGGCAATTAAAGCATAAACAAGATATTTTGGGAGTTGTACATTTTCAAAGACTTTAACATAAAGAATTTATATAAAACGTGGTACATTTTGGGACAAAATTAAAAAAGTGAAGCAACAATAGAAGAACCTTAATATCATAAACGATTAAGATTTTAATAAATCATTTTCTAGATCGCCTCAAAGTTTGTCAATCAGTTAAGAAAAAAGAAACCTTTTGGGACACTTTGGGACATAAATAAGACAGTTTTTATGTAAAATACTGTAGTGTTTATTTACTTAAAGGTTATTTAAAGAATAAATTAAAACATAATACAGCTTAAAGGTTGTTGTTTAAATACTTATAAAAACACATAACTTTGGGACAGTACAACAAAGTTCAAAATTATATTTGTAAGCAAATAATTTGACATTTAAACATTCTTGAAGACTTATTCAGTTACTTTTAATATGTTTTATGTGGTCTGATATTTGTCCCAATGTCAAATCAAACAAAATATAATTACTCAGTCTAACATTATTTTCATTTGTGGAATAGAAGCAATCAAATAACGCCTTGTCAAACTGTTCCACACCCATGATGTCATCAGAGCTTAAGTTTCCATATATTTTTTGCACACAAAATACCAAAACTATAAACTTAATTTAATTTGTGTATTTATTTTCATTAAATCTGACATTTGAGTAGTCCAACTCTAGCTTGTCCCAAAACACACCAAATATTAAAACAAAACAAAAAACAACTAGAAAATTATAATAATTCTTTAGACATCACCAGAAGCAAAGTTATAAAAATCACTTCTATGTTTTTCCTCTAGTGCACTCTCGGCAATCTACAATCTACATGTCTGTCTATTTTCCAACTGGTATTGTATGTTTACGCGCCAAATTGGTGAGATGCACTTTGTGGCAGGCATATCGACCGCGTCCGCGTCCGTGTCTAATGGTGGTATATTCACCATGTTCCTTGTTGACTGTTGGCTTTGGCTGGGTAGCTAGCTATGGGTAGCTGGCTTGCACATACCCGTTTTTGAAATAAATTGCACTGATTTATGTTTATTCTATCCTAAAAACCGTGGTTCCCCAATGTGCAGTGCGCACTCCACCCAATATAATAACGAATGGCATAATGGTCGGTGGTGCAGTGTGGTGTGATGGAGACCACAAAAGCATCGTGGCGGCAAAGCAGAGGCAGTGGCAGTGTCGGCATTAAATATCCTTTCACTCAACATTGAGCATTAGTGTGTTTTTGTTTCGGAGTCCTCTTGTTTTTTTTTTACTTTTTTGATTATTTTTAATTTGCAGCACGCATCATGTTTGTAAATATACGCAGCGCAATGTGTGCAATTTTATGCACGATTTAAAATAGAAGTATGCAAAATCCTATAAAATTACAAAAAAAAAAAAAAACATTTATACGAACATAAATTTTGTTGAAAAGCAAATGCATCCTGCAAACATCAGACATTTTTTATTCTTACTAGTTTTGTTTTTGAACTCACTGTACTTGTTGTTTGTTTAAATATATTCATAAATTTTATCGAAAGAACACAAAAACAAATGAGATAGAAAAGTAAAAAGATAAAAGTGAGGTTAACTTTGAGGATTTAGCGGATTTTCATTAAAATTTAGTGGATTTTCCGGGGTAATTTTGTTGTTGTTGTTTGTGTTTTTCATCGTCGATTTTTAAGTGGCGCGAATTTTTATAAAAATAACCATCCCCAAGCCTAAGTATACTCATAGCATTTACGAGAAGGTATAGAAAGATCTTTTTTTTTGGGAAACTGCGACACAAATATCTCAGCAGCAACGGGCCGAAAGATCACTTGAATATTTTCACAACTAAATGACTTTTATTGACATATTAATTGCAGCCATTAACATATCAAAAGTTTGTTTTTGGCTTCTTCTCTTTTTTTTTGCTTTTCTCGTTTATTGGCTGATTTTTGCTATTTTCTAATGGCGAGAGAGAAAGGGACCTGGGATGATGTATTAAATAATGCCTTTTATCGGTGTTTTTGGAAAAAAAGATTTCTAAATAGAAGAACTTTATTTTCTTTTTCTTGCTGTCAGAAAAACGTCAGAATTTCAATTTCAATTATCGAGAATAATTTAGCCTTGTAAGGATTTATAAATTTTAACGAAACACTTCTGAGAATTCAGATTTAAAAATATATTTAAATTGAATGCAAAAATGTTTACCATTTGAATTTAATTTAACGAAGAAATGTAAAATTAGAAACGCTTGAATAGTAACAATCTACATTGTTTCAATCGAAAATTAAATTGTATTCAGTGCCAACTTAACGAAATAAGAAACGGCAAGTGATAGTACTATCAAACATTTTAAACATCAAACTAATGATTGTTCTGTCATTTAACATTACATTTTTTCCTTTTTTTATTGTTTGTTCAACACAAAATAGTGTTTTTAAGTGACTATGAAAACATACAAACTGCAAAACAGATGTCAGTTAACTGAAACAGCGCTTTTTTTTGCTTAAGTTGTCAGTTTAACAACAACAACATTGGAAAACCACAATTTTCCAATTGAAAATGGTTACTATTTCACGCCACAAACTTAACGAAACAAAAGAAAAAACAGCAATTACTTAATACCTTCAAATAAATAAACATTATATGCATAATTACTAATGATATTCAATTAGATTGTATTATATTCTGATAATTAAAGTTTAACTTAACGATTAAAAAGTCTCTACAAATTTGTTTGTATTGAAACGAGATAAAAACACATTCAGAAAATAGTTTAAATTTTCATCATAAAATATCAGTGCTTACAAATCATATATAATATAAAAGTGACGCTATTTAATAGCCTTAACATAATCCGAGGAAAAACATTAATATTTCGATCACTTATGTTTAACTTAAAGAAAATTTTTTTACAATTGATAATAATTTTATTATCAAAATTAAAGAAGATAAATATTTCTTAACGACAAAAGAAGCTTTCAGAAAAAAATAAAATTAGTAGCAGAGATAATTGTTTCGTTGAGTTTTTATCAGCGCAAATAAATACACAAAACATATTTCAAGAAGACACTTTTCATATTCGTTAAGTTGGCAATATCAAGAACAAAAACAACCCCCTTCCACGAAATTACCAGTTAAAATAGTTTGGTATTACTTCAAAGCATGAAACGTTTTAGTAGCTAAGGTGTTAAATTGAATTTGACTGATGTCAAATAACAACTCTCTCAACTTCAAAACATATTTTAAGAAGAAACTTTACATATTCGTTAAATTGGCACTAGGAAGATCAAAATCATTCCACGAATTTACCAGTTAAAATGATTTGGTACCACTTGAAAGCTTCAAACTGATTAGTAGCTAAGGTGCTATCAAAAACATCTAATGGTGACATAAATTATAAGTGGTTTCATGAACCAGCAGTAAACTTTTGGTGCTGACGATAATGTGGCGCAAAAGCTTGATAAAAAAGCTTGGAAAAAATAGACAACCAAAATATCAGAAACTAACCAATTCTTCGTTAAGTTTGCCAAAAACACACAAGAATCTACCTAAAATTTTATTCGATAAAATTTCATAATAATTTGAAAATGAACTTGTATTTCTATTCGTAATTGTTATTAGCTCTTTGAAAAAATTTAAATTTGTCCCACCTACAACCACGCCCACTTTTATTTTTCTTTAGTTTGCGAATTCTTAAAATGTGCACTTCGGGCTTCTCTAATATGACGAGCGTTTGTTAAGTTCCTATTCCACTAAATTTCAGACACTTTTAATATTCGTTAAGTTGACAATATCAAGAACATAAACAACCCCCTTCCACGAAATTACCAGTTAAAATAGTTTGGTGCTACTTGAAAGCTTGAAACTGCTTAATAATGCTAAGTTGAGTTTGACAGATGTCAAATAACAACTCTCTCAACTTCAAAACATATTTTAAGAAGACACTTTACATATTCGTTAAATTGGCATTAGTAGGAATGAAATCCACCCCTTTCCACGAATTTACCAGTTAAAATAGTTTGGTACCACTTGAAAGCATGAAACGTATTACTAGCTAAGGTGCTAAGTTGAGTTTGACAGATGTCAAATAACAACTCTCTCAACTTCAAAACATATTTCAATACGACACTTTACATATTCGTTAAATTGGACATAGGAGGAATAAAATCAACTCCTTTCCACGAATTTACCAGTTAAAATGATTTGGTACCACTTGAAGGCTTGAAACTTATTAGTAGCTAAGGTGCTATCAATAACATTTAATGCTGACATAAGTCATAAGTGGATTCATGAACCAGCAGTAAACTTAAGGTGCCAACGATAATATGGCGGAAGGGCTCGATGTATGAGTTATTCGTTAAGTTGCAATAAGATCAGAAAAAATAGACAACCAAAATATCAGAAATTAACAAATTCTTCGTTAAGTTTACCAAACACACAAAAAATTCTACCTTAAATTTTATTCGTTAAAATTTCATAATAACTTGAAAATGAACTTGTATTTCTATTCGTAATTGTTATTGGCTCTTTGAAAAAATTAACATTTGGGCCACCTACAACGACATTTGGGCCACCTACAACGCCCACTTTTATTTTTCTTTAGTTAGCAGTTTCTCTATTCCACTGAACTTCAGGTTGAAATAAAATAAATCAAAAATTCGAACTGTCAAAGAAAAATCTCTTAACTCAGGAACAGTCTCCACATGAGTTGTAACATCTAAGCAGACTTTCCTAGTGACATTCCTGGGCTGTCATGATCAAAATCTCTATCAAATAAAAGAATGTGATAATTTAAAATAATGCACGTCACTTCAATTAAAGTTTTAATCTTTAATCATCATCACTTATAAATATTTTGCTGCTCGTGATTTTTTTTTTATTTTTTTTTTTTTATTTTTTGCAACTTGTTGTCAGTTAATTATTATATTTTTCACGTCATGTTATTCAATTTATTTCATGCATTGTCGATATATCTCATTATAAGAAGAATATAACAACAAAAATAGACCTTAGAAACTAACTATTCACTCTCAATATTATCGACTTAAGTTTGTTGTTTTATAAGTAGAATAGAGAGCCGAGAAATACCTAAAGAATGTAGGTATAGATATTTATCATCTGTGATTTATGATATCAATTCCATACCCGGTATGTTAATTCCCAGGCTTTTGAATTTGAAATATGTAAGTAAAGGAAAAATACAAACAAAATAAGGAAAAAATAACTTAGAAAACTTGGATTGACGCCCGATACGTCCGTCATGTACGTTGCGTCCGTTGTTGTTGAAATGCAAATTTATCATCAATCATAGTGTGAAAATAATTTACGATGACACTATGTCAAAGAATTTTTTTTCTTCTTAAAATGTATCTCTTCAAAAATGTATAAAGTTCCGGGTGTTAATTCGGCCATTTTAAAGAACAGTGATCCGAGAATAGATATTGATGTAGGAAAGAACTTAAGGACCCGTGCTGCCATCTTGTGTTGAAGATTAAAAACTGCATCACTACCAAACCTATTCGCACTCAAACGCGTCATGTAAATCTAAAATGTTTCACTAATATTGTGACTTCAATGACAATTGAGTTTGACAGGTGTCAAATAACAGTTCTCCCAACTTTAAGCCACGAAATAAATGATCATGCATGAGTTTGCGTGCGATTTGTTTCATTTTCAATTTCACTAATATTATGACACTTCAATGACAGTTGAGTTTGACAGGTGTCAAATGAGAGTTCTCTCAACTTTAAACCACAAATAATTGATCATGTGTGAGTTTGCGTGCGATTTGTTTACTGTAATTTTTAGCCACTATTTCGCTAATTTCGGTCAGATTTAAATAATTGAAAAGAGTAGTTCGATTGTCTCGAAGCGGTACAATATTGTTAATTCGCCTAATATTATGACACTTAAAATGACAGTTGAGTTTGACAGATGTCAAATACCAACTCTCTCAACTTCAAAACATCAAATAACGGATTTCTCGTCAAAATCATTGTGAAAAGTCTTCTAGTCTTTCTGTCTGCTAGCCTCATTCCTTTCACTTTTTTTCAACCTAACTATAAATCTCCTAAAACGTAGATATCCAAAAAAAAATTTCCTTTTGGGTGACAAACAAAATGGTAGACAAAAAAAAATATCTAAAGAATGAATAAAAAAGAATTGTCAACTTCATCAAAAAAGGGGACAAACAAGAACGGCAACGAAAAACGACGGACTGACGGACAGACACGACGGACGATGAATAGATGATATGGCGAATTTATCTGCTGAAACTATAAACGATGTTCCTATGCTTCTCTGAATCTATGAATCTCTGAATTTGATGGAGACATAGACGTAGACAATGATGTTGCTGACGATGGTGATGCTGGAAGTTGAAGCTGAAAAAGCTGATGCTGTAAAACAATGGATAGAAGATAGATGGTGCTGTTGTTGTTGATATTATTGTTGATGCTGATTACGTTTATACGAGTATATGAAAAAAAGGATGACAAAATAAAAAATAACGAATAAAACAAATAAACAAACAAAAAAACAGAACAAACTGACCTTGCTACAATTTATTGCAAAAAAATAAATACAAAAATAAGAACAAAAAATACTAACAAAACCAAACTGGGGTGGATCTTTCAATTTGTTGTTGGTTTATTTATTTATTTTTGTTGTTGTCTAAAGTTGACGTTTGCATTTGATGGAGACAAAAAAAGAGTGTCATTCGATGAGTGATTTTATTTTGTTTTTGTCTTTTATTAGATGACAGCTCATATAAAAAGCAACCCTTGGCTTGGTTCGGCTTTGCTGGTGCGATGTAATATGTGACATTGTTCTGAAAACAATGAAAGTGGAACAGTTAACTTCCTGAAATAAAATAAAAACATATTTCTGCATTTCCCTTTGATTCTTTCTTACTGCAGATCCCAGTCGAAAACAAAATAAAAATTGACTTATAAACAACGGCTTTAAAAGGCAGTGCATGTTTTATTGTGTTAAATACGGTTTTTGGGCAGATGTCACTTTTGAAGCTGTCATCTTTTGACATTTGACAGATAAAAACTGCACCACTATCAAATATACACGTCTCAACAACACTTTATTTCTAGCTTAATTAATATTTCGTTTGAAATAGACTGCGTATTTTAGTTAATCCAATTAATCTATTTCTCAAAATTAATCAATAGTTTCGGTAATACTTAAACTCTTATTGGTTCAACATAATCATGGTTTCGGGAATATTGTAAGAGTGGTTTTGGAGGTTATGAAAGTTAAGCAAGTGGTTTCGTTAATTTCACCAAGGTACCTACTTAACGAATGTTGTTCTATATTCACATATGAACTTATATCGTTTCTGTTCTGGAACTTGACATTTTGGTTAAATTTAAGATGGATGAAGGATATGGTTTGGCAGTTCGTTCCGTTTAGTTATGATACCACTATGATGTGGTTTAAAGACATAATTATGTTCATGAAAGTACTTATGACTGAAGTTTAAGAATCTTAGGTTTAACTTGATCAACAAAATGCGTTCATTTGTTTTACATCTCTTTTACTATATTTAAGTATTTTTTGTGCTGTTAGTGTTACTCGTTATAAATGTCAAAGTAAAAGATGTTAACAAAACAAAATAATTTTGTTGAGTCATTTAATAGCTTCTTATATCTTCTGTAAATCTATTAATCTAAGAACAAATGTAATATTAGTCTTAAGTTCTAACGTTAGTTTGTTTAACGAATTCAATAAATAAATAAATAAACTATAAACGGTGGATATGAAAACGTCTAAACAGTGACAGTTAGAGAAAACAAAAAACAAACAGACCTACTACTAGAAACTACTTTTTTTTTAAAATGTTTCTGAAATTTTTCTAAATTTGTTTTATTTTTGTCAATGTTTGAAGCTTGAAAAGGCTAAATAAATTAAAATCTTGATTAAAATCAATAAAAGGGTTGATGAGAAAATTATGGAAATAAATTATTTTATCGTAACTTTTAATTTGCTCAGAATTCCGAGACAGAAAATTTCTGGCGCAGTTTCCAGGAACTGGAAAGGCATTTGCGTTTTGCCTGCAGTCGCCAAAATATAAGACAAAATTGAAGTGGAGCACCTCTTGCGAGTATTTCGTTAAATATCGATCAACACTTAACCTGCTGTTTATCTTACTTGCTTTGCGGAGAAAGCGTGTTAAGAATAAACTCATCTCTATAAGAAAAGTGACTCATGACGAGTCCAAATGTCAAGTCTTGCACAGAGTTAGGATGTGATAAGAGTTTAAAGAACCAAGTGAAGTCAGACAAGGCTGCATGCTGTGACCAGTTCTTTTCTTGTTGGTGATCACAATAGTGCTACGGGCAACCTTAACAGGAAACGCTGGAATAACATTCTTGAAACATTTAGACTACGCAACGATCAACACCAAATGACAACAAGGGTGGAGAGAGAAGTAGAAATAGCTAGGCTCCTATTCACCCTCTGTGATAAACTGATAAACATTGCTGAACAACCATAGTAGGAAAAGTATAGAGTTTTCAGTATCTTGGAAGAATTGTCTCTACTAGAAGGTACCGAAAATTGGGATATCTAAGGCTGCATTCAGGATGTTGTTTAGTATTTGGAGGAACAACTCTTTTTAGCTTGAAGACAAGGCTGAATATACTGATATGATTTAGATCGTTAAAGAAGAATTCTCTTAGGTAATTCTTGCGTTTGCGAGCCAAAGGAGGGCATGTGCAGAGAAGATGAAGAACTGTTTCTTCCTCTCCCTTGTCCATACAGTTCTGCAAAAAAAATACACCTAGTCTCGTGGCGTGCTTTCCTATTAGACAGTGTCCAGTTATTACACCTATTATCGAGCTTATATGCGATCTCCTTAGAGAGAGCAAGCACCTTGAACGTTTCAAATCCAGTGTTGGTGCCTGCCTTCCTCACAGCGTCTTGCATTAGCAACAGTTTACAAGTAGCGACTGGTATGAAAGTACGTGTCAAACGTGGTAGGATGGGCTGTACTGTACCGTTTCTGGCGAGTTACCTGGAATGTCTCAGTGGCCTGTCACCCAGAAAAGGTGAATATTAAACTGTTGTGCCATCTCCATTAGAGATGATCAACAGTTATGGACTGTTACAGAGTTTGTAGAGACAGAGTCCAGAGATTTTGTAGCGGCCTGGCTTTCTGAGAAAATACGGATATCAGATGTTGATATCACGTTTTCTTTAAGCCAGGACATGACTTCCTTTATCACCAAAAGTTCCACCTGGAACACGCTACAATGATTGGGAAGGCAGAATGAGAGACTTAATTTCAGTCGTTCAGAGTACACACCTCCACCAACCTCTTCTTTTGTTTTTGACCCATCTGTATAGAAATGGATTGACTCATCTTCCAGGAATGTCCTATCCTCCCAATTAGAAATCTGGAAATTTCTGTCAAATTGAAGTTGGCGGATGGTGTGTAGTCGTTGTGCATTGGAAATGATTCTAAATACCTAAGAATTACGGAGTGGCCAATGTTGTTATCAGTCCACTGCGACGAAGTTTTGAGGCGAATAGCAGAGCTTGCAGCTATTTGTTTGCTAAATATGTAAAGAGGTGTTAGGTAGATTAAGGTGTCCAGTGCCGCAGATGGGGTTTGATATAGTCTAGCCAAACGTTGGACTTTATTTGACTTATCCATGTTTATACCTTTCTCTAAAGCAGTCCACCATACTGCCACACCGTAAGTTAAAATCGGTCTGATTACCGATGTACCCCCATTTATTACCAATAGCTTTCTTGCATGAAAAGAGAGCTATAGTAGCTTTTTTGACTCTTTTATGTACGTTGCGTTTGTGCCATCATTATCGTTCCTGTCAATGACCGCAACCACGACTTTGCCCTTGAAGATACCTTTCACTTTAGAGTCCTTAGTGGTCCTTGTTGTAGCAAATATGCTTTTAGCCCATTCGACGCTAGCGGTTTGCTGCGGTGTCCTTTCAGCCCCCATAGGCTTTTAGGATTTTCGCCGCTTGCCATCTTTGTCTATAAAGTCTTTTTGAGAGTTTCCCCTATGCCACTATTGAAATTAGGTATCGCTACCTTCATATTCTCGTTGCTACCAACAGCAGAGGAGGGTCCATGGTTAGCCACCACTCCCTTCTCTGTGTTGGCCGCAGGAGATACGGCAACAGGCTTTGACGCCAAACTGCCACCCGGTCCTGAAGAGATACCGGTCTCATCGTTCTTTTCATTTTTGTTTTGTTTTTGTACATCCTTGGTCCCACGAGACGCGAATAAAAGAAGCCCGTCTGCACAGAGATTCGCATGTACAAATAAGGCTAGTTAATCCGGAGGTCGCCAGGTATCCGGATACTCCGTTAGAGACTGGGATATCTTTGAATTGGGCCCCTAGCCAGGCTGATCATCGGCACGGGTCGTTTAACACTTTAGATCCAGCCCAATAAAGATGAGAGGTGGTTGGTGAGGAAGAAAAAGGGTAAGGAGTCAGTTGATTGTTAATTTATCATTCTGATGTGTAAGGAAAAGATTGGGATTCGGTAACAGATATTCAGGTAGGTTACCTAGAGTGAGAAGGAGCATAGGAGATGAAAGCGCTGTCAAGCTTTTTCGCCATTGCAACGTGGGAGGTGGGATGGTAGTTGGTGACATAAACGTAGGCTGGTATATCTTGTTTATGTGGGAATGGGTGATGATTCTGGTAAGTTAGAGGGATAAGAACGTCCTTTAGTTTCAGGACTCATCTGGAGAAAATTTTCGAGAATCATTGACTCAGCTTCTACAACTCAACAAGTTCGACGTTCAGAATAGTGTAGTCCCACAAAAATCTCTCACGGACTTTTTCGATGTAAACAATTTAGTGAATAAGTCAGTAACTTCAAGGAACTTATGTACCAAGAATCTTAATTGACTGGAGGGCATTCTCATGTATAAGCCAATGGAGTTGAGCCATTAGCAAATGTAAGTTGCCTGCTAGACAACTTTTTAAAATTGCAAGCAACTATAGCTTTTGCAAATGACATTTGTTAAGAAAACAGTAAAAAATACACCATATAAGTCGGTTACGTTTTTGACATTTGTCTGTTTTTTTTTTCTTCTATTTCCAATTAATTTCCTAAATCTAATATATTGTGGAAAGGATTTAATAAATCAATGATGAAGAAAAATGTTGTATTCAAGTTCAAAGTTTAAGTGAATTAGAAATGTAAATATTAACTAAGTATAAGTTGAGACTCTAATAAATTGTCAAAAACAGTGAATTAATAGTTTCAATAGAGGTTACAGTCAACGATATTATAGTTTTATTTTGAGCTAAAAAACCACCACCAGCAGGAGACATTTTCATAAGCTTTCACATTTTAACTGATATCACGTGCTTCGAGCCTGGGGTAAAAATTTCAAACCTAGTGATGAGACAAATTTTAAATTTTCTCATGATTCAAACTTTTTTAAAGAAATAAATTAATTAAGTTTGTTTTTCTTTAAAATAAATGACTTTCAGTTGAATAAACTTTCAAGACATAAAATGAAGTTAGTCTCCAAAAAAAATATATAGAGACAAAAAAATGAAACTTACATTTTTGGCAGTAAAATCTCAAGGCATTCATCAATCATTGTGTCTACTATTTCTAACTTAATGTCTAGACAAAATTTACAAAAAAAAAATATAATAGTAAGCTACAAGTCTCAAGAAAAAATGTAAAAAAAATAAAACTATTTGCGTGTATAGCTTAATTCCAAATGCTTGCCGTTCCGAAACCTAGCTATACACATTTCTATACTAGTTGGATTATTTTTTTTTCTTTCTTTTATTGTTTTTATTTTTTTATTTTGCTAATGTTACTTCTTAGATCGTGATAATTGTTTCCTCTACTGATGAAAGGTATGGCGAGGGAGACCAAATGGCTAGACAACAACACACAAACGAAAAAAAATAGCTACCACGTTTGTAATGTATCTAAGAGCTTAGGCATCTACGCTACGTATCTATATCTTAAATACGAATGTCGGATTAATGTGAAGAAGTTAAATAAATCAAATATTCATATGAACATACCTCAAGATACATTTGTTTTTACTCTCTGAAGTATGTATTTAAGTAGGTAAGTCCTCATACTTTTGTCGCATGTTTAAGTATTTTTGTATAAAGTTTTTTCTTTCTTTCTTTTTAACAAAATTTCCGGTCATGCTTTGGCAGTTGTCAGAAATGCGTAAATAAGTGGCAAATTCACATTAATCGCTTTTTTACTTGTTGTTTCTCTATAATAAAGCGTTCATTCACAAAGAGGTGATACAAGACAAACAAATAATTAAGGTTTATTTTTTAGGGGAGAATGGGGTAAAATGTTGGAAAAGGCTCGAAAGAAACTCCCTAGAAGAGATATTACTTAAGAAGTACTTGGAAAGTAATTTAAACAAAATTTCTTTGCAGATACCAAGTTTTGTGGAAGAAATTCGTCTTTTTAGAAAAAATCACGAAAATGGCGCCCAACGAATCAAACGGCGAATAATAATTATGTGTTCCAGAAATGAATTTTGATTTATTGAGAAGAACTATTTTAATTTATAAATAAATATTTTAAAAAGATCAAGTTTTTTGTTTGGAACAAATTCGTTCTTTAAGTAAAATTGCAAAAGTGGCGCCCAACAAATCGAACGGCAAACCATTTGTTGAAGTTTTGTGAAAATTAAGTTTGATTTCTCGAGAAGAATTAGTTTGTAGGTCAAATTAAGTAAAATTTACTTTTAAAGGGCTAAGCTTTTCTAAAGAAAATCATAAAAATGGCGCCCAACGAATCAAACGGCGAATAATACTTTTGTATTTAAGAATTTAATTTTGATTGATAGAGAAGAACTATTTTAGATCAGAAGCAAATATTAAATTAGATTTAAAAAGATCAAGTTATTTTTTTGGAAGAAATTAGTCCTTTAAATAAAATTGCAAAAAATGGCGCCCAACAAATAGAACGGCAAACCTTTTCTGGAAGTTTCGTGGAAATTAATTTTCATTTCTTAAGTAGAATTAGTTTGTAGGTTAAATTAAGTAAAATTTACTTATAAATGGCTAAGTTTTCCTAAAGAAAATCGTCTTTAAGAAAAAAAAATCATAAAAATGGCGCCCAACGAATCGAACGAATAATACTTTTGTATTTAAGAAGTTAATTTTGATTTATTAAGAAGAACACTTTTAACTTGGAAACAAATATTAAATAAGCTTTAAAAATTTCAATTTTTGTTTGGTTTGGAAGAAATTCATTCTTTAAGTAGAATCGTAAAAATGGCGCCAACAAATCGAACGGCGGATAGTAATTTTCTCTTTCAGAAATCAATTTTGATTTATTAAGAAGAACAATTTTGATTTAGAAACAAATATTGAATAAGTTTACAAATATCAAGTTTGGAAGAAATTCATTGTTTAAGTAAAATTGCAAAAAATGACGCCCAACCAATTGAACCAACGATTCAAACCGCCAATTATACTTTTGTATTTCAGAAATTAATTTAGATTTATTAAGAAGAACAACTTCAATTTAGAAAAAAATTTAAAATGATCTTTTTTTTGAAAGAAATTCGTTCTTTAAGAAAAATCGCAAAAATGGCGCCCAACAAATCGAACGAATAATACTTTTGTATTTAAGAAGTTAATTTTGATTTATTAAGAAGAACACTTTTAACTTGGAAACAAATATTAAATAAGCTTTAAAAATTTCAATTTTTGTTTGGTTTGGAAGAAATTCATTCTTTAAGTAGAATCGTAAAAATGGCGCCCAACAAATCGAACGGCGGATAGTAATTTTCTCTTTCAGAAATCAATTTTGATTTATTAAGAAGAACAATTTTGATTTAGAAACAAATATTGAATAAGTTTACAAATATCAAGTTTGGAAGAAATTCATTGTTTAAGTAAAATTGCAAAAAATGACGCCCAACCAATTGAACCGCAAATTTTTTTGGAAGTTTTGGGAAGTTTAAGTTTGATTTCTTAAGAAGAATTATTTTATAAGGCAAAGTTAGTTAAATTAACTTTTAAAATGCTAAGTTTTCCTATATCGATTTTTAGAAAAAAAAATCACAAAAATGGCGCCCAACGATCTGATCGGCAAAAGATATTTAGGGGTTTCAGGGAGATGAAATTTAAATTTTTTTATAAAGAATTAGTTTAAAGGGAAAAGCGCAAGCATCAAAACTTTAGAAACAACTGAAGCACAGAAAATTGTTTGGGTCTTTGTTGAATGAACAATACAAAACTCTTCTAAATTTTGAAGTCCACCCAATGGTACCGGATTTCTCCTACAGCAAGGTATTTTCGTTTATGTATATTTATATTTTCCAAAGCTACACTCCATGAACTTTTAAACTGCCAACGCATGGAAAAATCAAAGAGACTCGACCGGCCGGCACGGCGCGTCGCGTCGTGGCGCGGAGCGGCGCACCTTTTGGATTACTGTTTAGATTTTCGCACTTTGATTACCTATGGTAAGTAAGTAAGTTTATTCTTTTTTTGTTTGCCCCACTCTAAATTTTTTTTTGTATTAATAATTATCTACTTATGAACACAAGAATAAAAAATGTTGAAGAGCACAATTATTAAACAAAAAAAAATTGAAAACAAAAAGAAGAAATAATAATAAAATAAATGACTATGCTATACAAAATTGCGTGTAGGGTATGTAAGACTGTAGAAGTAGGTATATAAAAAAAATATCAAGATAGACAAAAGCAGATAATGAAGCTTAATTCAAAATTAATTAGATTACGAATACGACTATAATAATAATAATAATATAGCCACTGGAACAGTGGCCTTAAACTTTTACCCAAAACATTATACAATTCAGTTTGTTTTTGTATTTTTTTGTGTAAAGTTTTTTTAATTTTTTTTTTAATTTAAAGTGGGGGCTAATGACCGGTTGAGTGAAAAATAGTTTGCAATTTTTTTTTATTTTTGATTTGTTCAACAACGATGATGATGATGATGAAATTTTGCAAAACAAACAAAAACAAAAAAAAAACTATAGAAATAAAGAAAAAAGAATCTCATTTGTATGTTGATTTTTGTTTAACATGTTTTCATATAGTAAATATAGTTAATAATGTTGCTTTTGGGAAATTTAAAGAGTTTATACTCATTTCAATTGAACAAATTTGTATGACATTCACTCAAACGGACTTCCATCATCCCAGCGGTAAAGAGATAAAAAATGATTGATATTTTAACCTTTTCACGAAATACAATACAAGTTACGTTACGAATGTGATCCTGACACTTGAAACGTCAAAGTTGCATACTTATATACAGTCAGTAGGTAATAATATAAGAATACGTTACGTTTTACGTCAAAATAATTTGTTTTAAAATCAGCAACATTATACATATTTATAACACTATACGATATTCAATACGTTTTGCGAACCGTTTTCAAACTTTCTACGTCAAAATTGTTAATAGGAAAGAATATGGAAGATTTTACTGAGGATGCAGTTCTTAACATAGACAATTTTCTGACACTTCTTACGTCAAAATTTCTTTTAGTAACGTAATGTGTAACTTTACTTATATCATAAATAAGTAGAACACATATGTATAATGTTTAACTAATCATACATTACGTTAGGCGAAGTTTGATGGCACTTGTTATGTCAAAATTACGTATCGAAAAAATTAAAAAAAAGCCAAACTATCTTTATTAAAGCAAAAATTGTAAATCAAAAACTAATATACGCTATTTGTACGTCAACACTTTTTATTTGTACGCTAAGTTTTTGACTTTAAACTTAAATATTATGTACAATGTCATCAACGTAATGTAATAAAATGTCAAGATTTGTATATATCATAAAATCAACTAATCCAACTTTATCTTCTTTGTAACGTTACGTTATTTTAATTTTGTTTTGTTCATGAAGAAGATTTTTTGCATTTTTCTCGAAAATCTGTCAAACTCAACTGTCATTGAAGTGTCATAGTATTAGTGAAACATTTTAAATTTACATGACGCGTTTGAGTGCGAATAGGTTAAGGAAATAGGTTTGGTAGTGATAGAATTTTTAAACTTCAACACAAGATGTCAGCACGAGTCCTTAAGTTCTTTCCTACATCAATATCTCTTTTTAGATCACTGCTCTATAAAAAAAGCAGCAATAACACCCATAACTTTATTTATTTTTAAGGAGATACGTATTTGTATGTTAAGTTTTTGGCTTTAAACTTAAGTATTATGTACAATGTCATCAACGTAATGTAATAAAATGTCAAGCTTTGTATTTCATAAATTAATCGATTTCCACTTTAACGTAACAGAACAAAATGTTGAATTGTTATTTTTGTAAGAAATTTGATTGTTCATATAATATTGCCAATAAAACTTGAGTAAAATGAGCAATATTGTAAATACATACGTTACGTATTCACGTTTCAATTAACTTATAAAGCAACGTAGTTTAAATTTTGATCATATCCAAATAAATTTTGACTTCTTTCAATGCCATGTTACTTTAAAAACTTTAAGACACTGTTACGTTACATAACATTTCTATTCTACAAAGACAAATTTTATTAAAAGTTTCAATATTGTTTTCAGTGTCAACAGTTTTTATTTGTATGTTCAATTGTTTGATTGAAACTAAAATAGTAATCAGTTTACCGTAAGGAAATATAAAGCTCTTTACTTCATGAAACCACTTGATTTGCACTTTATTGCGCTTCTTTAAGAACGCTAACGCAACGTAACGTTAGATCACATTATGGCTGAATCACAAACATGCTTCAGCTTCGGCTTCATCTGCGTTACGGTGGGCCTGCTTCAAGGTTGCTTTGAATGACATTTTTACATTTCATCCATCCAAAGAGCATATATTATGTTTGTTGACATTTTTTTACAGCTGTTGAGCTGTCAGACAAATCAAATGTTCAGATAATTGAACTAGAGCTATCGTTTCGAGTCACATTACGTTCTATTCCTTACGATTGTCAAACGAAACGTAAGGTCGAAGCTCCATTGCGATAGAATGGATTGAACTCCTATGGCTGAACTCGTAAATGTCAGGCGAAGCCGAAACTCAAGCCTGTTTGTGATTCAGCCATTAATTGTTTAACCTTTTTTTAGGATACTTAAGAAATGTCAATAAACTTTTCGCAACGTAACTAAAATTTTAATCACATTTAAACAAACTTTGACGTCTGTCAATTTTATGCTTCGCTTCATAATGACATTTGCCTACAATTCTCATCACCCCTCAAAAATAAGAGTTAAACAAAAAACAAATATTTAAAAACCAACAAAAAAATCAAATTCTCAGTTAAGCGTTATTCTTCTTTTTTGGCGCAATTTCAACTCAAAATAAACATTACTCGAGCGGTACATAAATACTTGATATAAATCAGAAGGAAATTACTTATTCAACAATTTTTGGACTCGTCCATACTCTCGTCGTCGTATATACTTATACCAAAATGCCTTTATTTTAATTTAATTTTTCTTTTTTTGTTTGCTGTAATCTTTTGTTTATCTGACAAATCCTCTTTCAGAACATTTTCACTGAATTGACAGACTGAAATTCAAGTGGGAAGCGCTATACAACACCGTCATCAGTCAAGTCAAGTCAATCCGCAGCAGCACCAGTGGCGGCGCAGCAGTATTCAATTTCAGCAGCAGGCAGTAAAATATTTAAGTAGATAGATGATGATGATGGAAGACGGGAGGGATGAGGGCTGTACATTTATACAACAAACAGAAGCACTTTTTGGGGGAACTATACTATTCCAACGCCAAACTGTGCGGTCGGTGGCCGGTTCGGCCGTGTGTCCGTCGCTTCCTTCAGCGTCGCGTCGTCGTCGTCATCGTAGTCAGTTGGTGGTGATGGTGCTGCGCTGCTCGATGCTGGACAAAAACCACTTGTTTTATATATTCACAAAGACAGCAAGGGGGCAAAAGTAAAATAATATAAAACAAAAAAGAAGAAAACAAAAATGAATGATGGAAGTTTACAAAAATAACAAACGAAAAATCAACGAAACACGAGGAACAAACTTCAAATTGACGACGATTGATCGAGGGTATAGAGAAGAGTCTCACATTTTTGTTTTGCTTCTGACCGTCGTCGTGGTCGTCGACGCGTTGTTGTCCAAGTCCACATGGGGCTCGAACTCGGACTCGGGCTAGTCAAACAGCCGCTGGCTACCTATCAGTTGAGTGTTTGTACACACAGAGTATAAAAATAAGAACGAATAAAGTCCAACGCTGGAATAGGATTAAATAAAAGGAAGATCACCACCAATGTATCTGGCTAATAAGTTCTTTCCATGACCAGACCAGGCCAGAGCAGACCAGACCAACCACCATCAGACTATACTTTGACGCTGAAGAAGATTTCGTCGATGAACGACGACGTTAAGAACGACGGACGATGGATGGCGGACATATGTACGCCGGGCCTGTTGGTTGGGGCATTCAAATACTCGCTCAGACTCGCATGTGTGTAGGCTGATTGCTTAAATTAAATAGTGACGACTTCATAAATGTGCACAATTTATGCAAATTACCAGCCATTTGCTGTTTGCGAGCATGCACTGCACAGAGCACCAGAGAACAGCAACATCAATAGCAACAGCCCAGCAGCCCAACAGCGGAGCGCCCCAGCTCCACAGTTGTTGGGTTAAGTATTTTGATTTCTGATGCACATGTGGAGAGATGGAAGACCGTGTCGACGAAAACGACGTCGACTAAACGACTATACGAGTTCTATCTTCTATGATGATGTTTTGAGAATGATGACGACGACGATTGAGAACAATCCCCACTTCTCTCCTTCCCAGTCCATATAACCATTATTTTTATTTTATTTGTTTGTACATATATAACAAATTAGTGGGTGTGGGGATGATTTGCGTAATTTTTAAGTAAAATATAACATCGACAAGAACCAAAACGACGCGACGCCATCGCCATCGCCATTGCTATCGCATCGCTAGTAAAATACAAAAGGTCATAAACAAGAGTATTCGTACCTATACATGCATGAGTGAATGAGAATTTATTACGGTTTAATAAATGTAGCTAAAAGTTTAAACAAATAAAAAATTAAGCCTTTTAATGTTGATTTAGTTTATTTAAAATAACAAAAGGGGTTAACGCGGTTAAAAAGGAAAAATAGTTTTTTGAAGAGATAAATGTGTTGAAAACGAAAAAGTTCATATGTAACGTAACGTAAGGATTGTCAATATTATGTAGGTGGATATTTAAATATTAATTATCTTTGTCTTACGTTTGTTACGTTGGATTAGTATATTTCTTTTTTTTTACGTTAGAGGCAGAAGGAAATTCGATCTTTTCTGGAAAATGCTTATAATGAAAATACATTTGTATGTAGTAATTACGTTATGTTACGTTTATGCAGAAAGAGTAACGAGTTACTTCAGACTATTCGACAATAATTAATTTCTTTATTTTCAATTTTAAGTTCATCTGTCATCAAGCTGTTGAAAGAAGTACATGCAAACGTAAAGTAATGTAAAGGTTGTCAAAATCACGTTTAGTAATATTTTAATATATCTTATGGCTGAATCACAAACACGTTTCAGCTTCGGCTTCGTCTGCGTTACGGTGGGCCTGCTTCGAAGTTGCTTTGAATGGTATTTCTTTTATTTCATTTCTCCAAAGAGCAAATATTTTGTTTGTTGAGTCACATTACGTTACATTACGTTCTTTTCCTTACGATTGTCAAACGAAACGTGAGGTCGAAGCTCCATTGTGAAAGCATGCACAGAATTCCTATGGCTGAACTCGTAAACGTCAGGTGAAGCTTAAGCTGAAGCGTGTTTGTGATTCAGCCATTAGCTTTACGTTATTGCATTGCGGTTGCATAAATATTCATATTTTTACATTGAGAAAATCGTCAAAGACAAAAAAGAAAATTCGGATTTCTCTAAAATGAGCTTATAACGAATAATTTACTAATTGATTTGCTCAAAAAGCACATTTCAAAAATAATTAGTTTATTGAATTTCCGGAATCCTGTTATCATTCGTCAGTTGATTAATTTCAATCGCCACTCGGTTGATTTCCCTTATCCGTTAAAAAGACTAATATATCGATTTAAAATTATATAACGATTTAGATTGTTTTAAAGTGTATTTACTTAAGCTTTAAGTTGATTTAGTTAATTCATTAGACTCGGCATTTTATTGCCACCTTCGTCATTTTATTTGTTTGATTCGTTAGATGGTTTTCCTAAATTCTGCAGTTGAACTTTCTTCCTAACTTGTGTAAATTTCTTTTTAATTTTTTCATACTTTGACGATTTGACTTGTTTACTATATTATTTTTTATGATTATGCCCTTTATTCGTTGCTATGTATATTTGTTTAATAATTTCGTATATTTGCTTACTCGTTTGTTGAATAATTTGACTGATTATCAATTCGCTCTTATTCATTGATTGATAAATATGCTTTTGCATAATTGTCTAGAACGTTGCTATTTTGATTTTTTGGTGGATTCAAGCACTATTTGTCTTATTCGTCAGTTTTTTAGCTTAACCGAAGAGATTGTTTTCCTCATTCGTTTGATTGATTTGATTGACTCGTTTGTTGGTTTAATAATTCCGAATTACCGAATATCGCTTCGTTCACGTTGGATTAAAGTCAAAATCATTTGTTCATTAGCCTGATATGAGAGATTCGTTACTTTATTTGATTGATTCAAACGTCAATTCGCCCTATTCCTTTGTTGATTTGATATAATTCATGAATGTTTGTTACTTTGACTCATTCATCAAATTTGCAATTTCAGTTCACTGACAATTTTGTTAGTCTGTTTATTGGAAAAATCTATCACTTTCTGTGTTTGTGTTAGTTTCGTTAGTTTATTTGCCTAATTTTTTGACAAATTAATCAGAACTTTAGCTGCTTCGCTTTATTCGTTAGTTTATTTAGTTGAGTCAACATTTTTTCTTACTGGTTTATCAATTGAATTGTTTGACTTTTTAATGTTTTACTTATAATTTGGCGATTTATTTAATTCGTTACTTTATGAGACTTCTAATTTCAATGTTCCTCACAAAAATGTTGTGCCTGAAAATGCCACGATTTTATTTTAAATATAAGTTTTATGTACGTCAAAATATTCCTTTTGCGATTCTTAATGAACATCAAAGGCAACTTATTCATCTATAGAACCTTTCCAAAGCTTAAACTATAACACTCCTATAGTAATCTTCTAATACATGATTCTAAACTCGTACTTACCAAACTTTCAACTTTCTAAACTGTCCTTCAAACAACTTCACCACTTCGTTAGCTATTAATTTGTAACAAAATTGTAACTTTGTTAGAATCAAATTAACTAAAAAAAAAAAAAAACGAAAACCAACCAAACCAAGCCTTTGAGTTTTCTTTTTCTTCAGGTTTTTTGTTTTGTTTTGCTGCAAAATCAAACATCAACCCCAATTAGCGGCAGCAACATAAAAATGTCTCTTCTCCACTCATACATCCCGTTCCATTGGGACATTCTATTGAATCTGACATTAGACAGTTTGCACAAAAAAAAAATCAGTAAAAAAGGAACGGAAAAAAAAGACAGGCTTCCTGTGTTCTGCACAGAACATCCATCGCGCAGCATAAATTTGCCTGTGATAACATTGTTGCAGATGAACACGTGTGACGTGTGTGTTGTGTGTTCTTGCCGCTTGGGCATAAACTCAAAAACCTATAGTTCTATAGTTGTTTATGGTTAAGTTGGAAACAGAATACAGAATTTTACGTGATCAGACGAAGACGACGACGAGCGACGTCGACAATTATGGGACCGGACTCAACTCGATTCAACTCCAGCTCAATAGCTCAGAAGTGGCGGTCGGCGGCATGGTGCAGCGCTCTCCTGTAACATGTTACACGTCACGTTATGTTAATCGTACATCATGTCTCTCCTAATAGGCGTAAAGTGAGGAGGTGCGTCATATGGGAATCACCAGTGCGAACAAAAAATACGTCCCTCACTCATCATACATTAAGTTTTTGAATGGTATGGCGAAGTACTCGTATACAACGCAAGAGCGCTTCGAGCGCTAAATTGTAATGAAGTTAAAATGTAGCGAACGAGGGAAAATCACTTTGAATGTCAATCCAAATCCGAATCGAAGCGTAGCGAAAGCGGACACATTTGAACCAGTAAGCAAAACACCAAATACCAAAACAAAAAAAAATCATACGGAAATTTCCTACTTTTGACCTCGATGTTGATGCTGCTGACGGTGATGGTGATGTTGCTGTTGCTGCACCCATTTGTCGGCCTATATTTTCCTTCCTTACCGCCATTGGCAATGCCAACAGCACCGCACAGAAACCAGCCAAGCCAAGCCAAGCCATAGCCATCCAATTTGATTGAATTGTCATTTGCTGACAGTCAATTTGATTATACTCCAATCTATGCTATCAACATGTTGCCACACTGTGTACTATTGATTTTGTCAAAGGCGGCGAAAATACTTTTTGTGCCTCGCTGTTCTTGCATGCAAATCCCAATCCGGGGCTTCAAAACGAAAAAACAAATTCCACACAAACAGAAAAATAATATCTTTTTCTAGCAATCAAATTCTGGAAAATTCGAGGAGCGGTACCATATGTGTCTTCTGTATCTAAACAATGTATCTATACAAACAAAGCTATAGATCAATTTGAATATGGCATGACATGGCATCGCATAGCATAGCATTAAAGAAGCAGAAGCAGGAGACGACCGATGCGATGGCGATGCAGAAAAAAAAATAGAAGAAGAAGAAGCAAATTGATAACTCACGATTGGGGATTCAGGGCACGACACTCATGGAAAAAGAGAAGCGCTACCAATCACCCTTCTGCACAACCCGATCCCAAACGCTCCTCGCACGCTCAATGTTATCCGTCAGCGTTTGATTGATCTCTCATCCATGGCGAAGCAGCGGCGGAGAATTGGCAATGACAACAAATGTCTTGGCTATGATGAAACATTCTTGAAATGGCCTTGTGTTGCATATTGAAGAGCATTCACAGAATAGCGAAGAGATGCATGATGTTGATGTTGACGATGATGATGTTGATGATGATGATGATGATGATGATGGTGGTCTTGCAACTTGCAAACTTGCAATGCACCAAAACCAGTATGCAGTTTTTTCTTGTTGTTATTGTTGTTGTTGGTGATTTCTGTTTCTGGGTCTGGCATGCAAATGGGGCCTTGCCTAGCCATGTTTAAGTCGCGAAATTGTCGGCCACGGTTGGATGAATTGGATAGATTAGATGCAGGCATGCATGCATGTAAGTCGTTTGTAAGCGAACATTTTTGTCCGTAGTTTATTTTTTATTATTCAGATTTTCTATTTTTCTTTTTTGTAGATTTTGTGATGTGCTTCACCTTTTGCGTCTCTCTGGTAAGTGAGGTGGAAGAAACGACGTTCGACGACGAGAACTACACAACACTCACTATTGTTGCATGTACTGTACAAGTAGGTAAGTAACTACTCTACCGACCGACGACGACGCGACGTCGCGTCCGTAGAAGTCGTAAGCTACATCCAAAACTTGGGTGTGGTGAACTTACAATGAGCGTTGATGGTTTTTGGTTTTTCAAGATCTCTGTTTATAGACGCGAGTTTCTATGTCGGTCGTGAGATTTACCACCGCATAGACGCGGCTGGCGAATCAAATCGAAAGAGCTTTACGTCTGTTATTATTCATAATTCATTACTAAATGATGCATTTTAGGTAAGGTCTATTCTTTGCAAAGTTTCAAGTTAACGAGGGCTCAAGTGGGTGGAATTGAATTGAAATTAATGACTGCAAAAGATGTGGATTAAAGATTTAGTTTTTTTTGGGTTTTTCTTGAGCAAAGAATTAATAGAAGTGTAATTCTTGGAGGTCTGATGAGCGTTACAAATGTCTACTTGTACATTTTTCTTTAAGAGGTCCTTAGGATGAGAAAATATTTTTACAAAATGCTTGAGAAATTGTGTTGATTTGTAGAAAATTAATGGACCGCCACATGGTTGAGATTTTGGACCAATACTTTTTTATGCTTTTTTATATAAACTCTTGCTAACAGGGGCGAGGGGAAGATAAGTTTAATTTATACTAAAGAATTAACACTTAAATTTTTAAGATAAACTTTTTATATTTCATAAGGATTTTGTTAAATCCCTAGGTTAGGCTAGGTTAGGTTACAGTGGCTGTCCAAGATGGAAACGGACACACTAAGGACAGTTTAATGCCCCATTAACTTAAATTCCTACTGCAGCAAAAATTGGGCAACTAACTAGCAACTTTCTTAATCATTAAGAAAGGTTCGAATTTATTTGTTTCGTAAGGAAATTGTTGTTCCGAAGTGCTGAAAGGTTGATATTTTGGGCTATAACTTTTTTTTTTAATAAAAATTGGGTTTTTGTTTGAGGGAAATGGAAGATCCTGAATATAAATAGACAACTAAAAGGCTGAGATTTTGCAGTAATATTTATTTAGATATATTTTGTAAACTACATTTAGGTTCTTTTTAAGTTTAATGAAAGATCATTTAAGTCCGTAAGGCAGAAAGGAGAGTTACGTTCCAAGGTAATTGATATGTTGTTTATTCATAAAATTAAATGGACAACCACAAGGTTCATATCTTGAACCAATACTTTTCATTAGTTGTTTTATCCAGGTCAGGTTAGGTTGGATTGGTGGAAAACCTATGATAAGATTTTTTTGTCAAAGCTAAGATTTTGTTTTCGAATAATAGAAGATCACTTCAGTCCACACAACATCAAAAATTGGGCATTCAACTAGTAACTTTCCTTATCATACAAATTATTATCTAATTATCAAAGATTTACAAGAGGATTTGTGTTGGTAAATAATAAATATTTTGTTTATTTATGAAAATAAATGGATAGCTACAGGGTTGACGTTTTGGGCCTGTACTTTGTACTTTATTCCAAACTGAAGTTTAGTTGGCGGAGGCACTGAGTTACTTAAGAAAATTGTAAGTTTTGGCTTGAATATAATAAACTAGACAGTATTTTTGCCTTAATTGGTGAATTTGAACTTATATTTGATTACTTATATTATTTTAAACGTTGTAAGGAACTTGGGATTTAAAATGATTAAATGGATACTAGGAGGGTGAAAATAAAAAAATTAGTACCATTTCTAAAAAAAGGAGAACCCCCAAACTGCACCAACTATAGAGGAATCATTCTACTTAACATCGCCTATAAAATCTTCTCTGTGTGGTTTTAGACCAGGAAATTCCACAGTCGATGAAATATTCACATTACGGCAGATCCTGGAAAAAAACAAAAGAACACCAAATCCGCACCCATCATCTTTTCATCGATTTCAAGGCCGCCTATGACCGCATCTACAGGGACGAGCTGTATAGATCCATGCAGAGCTCACAGGTCAACACTAGAGGCACTATCTTTCAAAAGTCTGTCCAAATACTGGCATATGCTGATGACATTAACATAATGGTAAGAACTCTGCGTGATGTCAATGGGGCTTTTGTGAGTATTGAGGCAGAGGCGTGAAAAATGGGTTTAACGGTTAATGAGGGCAAAACAAAGTACATGCTGTCGTCAAGAAAGGACATACAACACCGACGTCTTGGTCAAAACGTCACCATCGACAGACGACACTTTGGAGTGGTCAAGGACTTCGTCTACCTAGGCTCCGCTGTAAACGCAGAAAACAACACCAGCGCTGAGATCAAACGCAGAATAACTCTTGCTAACCGCTGTTTCCTTGGACTAAGAAAGCAATCGAGTGGTAAAGACCTCTCTCGAGGGACCAAAGTGTTGCTATATAATTCCCTTATCATCCCCGTCCTGCTTGGGTCGGTTCGAGAGAAAAGTTTATCGTGTGATCTACGGTCCTGTATGCATCGGAGGGGAGTGGAGGAGAAGATGGAACGATGAGCTGTACAGCGACCTATACTTAGCCAGAAGGGTAAAAGTCCAACGACTGGCACGTAGAGCGCATGGAAACCAATGCTCCGGCCCTGAAACTCTTCGAAACCACACCCACAGGACAGCGCAGTAGAGTATGTTGGGTGAGGCCCTAGTTCACACAAGACTGTAGCGCCACCTTAAGTAAGTAAGTAAGTGAAATGTGATTTCCTAATTATAAATACGGATTCGAAATACACATTTTTAAAAACCTACATCCGTAAATATTTACACTCTAGAATGGCTCAGATTCGTAAGTTATTACAAATTCTAGTTGTTTATGGCTTTACGGCAGTCAACTTTTATTAAAATATCACACAAAAATGGTTAGGACTATCCCTAAAATGTTTCAGAGCAAGTCCGAACATTAGGAAAATAGGGAAGCATTTAAATGGAAATACCGGTGCACATTGGCCATTAGAATTTGAATATTAAATTAGGAGTCAATGTATTACACATTCGTGATGTGCGGCTGAAACAAGAATCTCTCTTCATACTACGTCTGAAATTGATTTTAAAAAAACATTTCTGGAAGTATAATATTTCTGCTAACTGTTAAGGATGGAGAAAGCAATGAATAAAAAGGTGATGATACCTGACAAGTTTAACAAAACATTGTTTGCAAAAATTTTGCCAAAAAAAAATGACATGTAACATTTCATCGATTGTATATCTTTTGCAAAGTTGTTTTTTTAATATTTAAAAGCTTTATGAAGTACCCCAAAATATTTCGATATCGAACGAAACTATTAGAAAATATCGACCAGAAATTCGGCTTTTGTTAATCTATAGAAAAAATTGGTATTCCTAAATTTTACAAACAATTTCAAAACGTTCATCTTTTATTTCATCTTATATCTTTTTCTTCAAGACTCAAACTGAAATTTCATTTAGATGTCAGTGTGTATGGCAGAAATTAACGTGAAAATAAGTTCAGATATAATTTACCAGTAACACGACTTCGATATTCTCTACTCTGATATAATTAAATACTAATTTTCTTGTTGCATTCATAATTATTCCTACATTTATTCTAGAAATAGGCTGTCCGCTTGAACTGCCTCCTGTAAAAAAAACAAACTTGTTTCGTATGCAAACCTATCTAACATAAATTGATGCTTGTATAATTTTTCATCAACGACATAAATGTCTCGCCTTTTATCTTTTCAATGCCAGATTATACCACTTTAAAGTCTTCTACTTCTAAATATAGAATTTTCTTCTTATTTTTTAAAGATAGGTACATATGCTTCAGAATTTATAATTTTTCTATACATACACTAGAAATGATTATGTCAACATCTCATACTCAACTCATATCATTGCCCCATTCAGTAACGTTATAAATAAGTTCTTTAACGAACCAATTAACTGCTGCTGCTCTGCATCTTATACTTTACAACAAAATATAAAATTACTATTGCAAATGAAGAAATAAACCTCAAAATAGGTCTTTACAAGCACGTTTTTTAAGTACCATGACATGGCATCACAAATTGCGCCAATTTCCAGTTACAACGTCTAGCCAAGCTATATCAAGCTATACAAAGCTGACTGTGTATGAAAATCATGTAAAACAAGAATCTACTTCGTCCGTCGCGTCGTCGTCGTTGGTTACTCTAACCAGGCCATCATCATCCACTTTAAAGAATTCAGAATCAGACGACCGACGCGACGACGGACGTCAAAAAAAACGCAAACAAAAATTAAGAAGCAAATAAATAATATTTTTTTTTCTTTTCCATTAGTCATCGTCTCTTTCAAAAGCAACGTCATCTTGTCAAAAGTTTTCTATTTATGTTTCTTTTTTTTGTCGGATTCATTTTTTATTTGTTGCTCACTCAAAACCTCTTCTCGAGACTTTCATCGTTGTCGCTGTTTTTTAAATTAGCAACAATGTATTTTTTCTGTTAATAAAATTGAAAAAAAGATATTTCAGTTCCACACGAAGAAATACGAACGCGAGCGACGCGACGAAGTGAATTTTCATGTTAGTTATAGCGCGCGAGAAACCAAATTTCTATATAAGCAACATGTTTCTGCAACAATGTATGAATCGGTCGGTATAGGTAGTGTGAAATAAAAAGAAAAATTCTTTAAAACTACAAAATTAGATCGTTGCTATTTTTTGTTGAATATATAAAAACAAGTGGAAAGGTTACACTAAATGAACTGAAACGCCATCATTCTCTGCGTACACATATACACAACGACGACGAACCGACGTTAGACGTTAAAAACTGGCGCGACTATGCGTGATACGTCAGATGATAGAAACGGAATTCGCCGCACTTAATCAATGTTGCCACTCTCTCTGGTTAATTAACAGATTTTTGTTGTCTTGGATCGTCCATCTTCGTCGTTGGCATCATCATCATCATCATCATCAACATGCGTCAGCGTCACCGTCGTCTTCGTCGGTGAAGCATTTAGACGAGAAATAATGAGAGTGCGACAAAGGTTATAAATTTTATGTCAAAGAATGTTTGGGTTCTGGTTTTTAAGAGGAAGAAAATGTTGCTTCGTAACTTCAATTTTGTATTCCTGTTAAGCATAATCAAAAAATGCTACCGTATATTCCCGTTGTCTTCGTTGTCGTCTCCGTCATCTCCGTTGGCGTCGTTGTTGCGTCATTGTGGTCTCGTAGCATCGTAGCATCGTTATACCCCAAGTTGAGAGCAATTTTGTTGCAGTCAAAATCAAGGGTGAGATTGTGGTATGTAAATTTAAATTTGAATTAACAACTAGAGGGCGCTGAACTTTGTGAGGTTATGTTTTTTATTTTCTTATTTTGTCGGTCGCGAAAAAAAAAGTGAAAAAAAAAACAACCAACCAAAATATTTTTCTTGCTGAACCACCAAACTCAAGAGTTGATGAAATGTTTACCAAGGATAGATATCAGATAATGATGTTGAAGCTGATGCACCAATGAAGCATACGAAACACAAAAACGAGGAACTGAGTTGGAACAGAAAAATGAAAACGACGTTAAAAATAAGAGATATACGAATCTTGATCATTGTTTTCATAAAGATGTCATCTGCCAGATTAAATTGTTGAGTGGCAAAAACAAACGAGAAATAAAAAGAATGTTTCTGTGGAAAAGAAGCACAACACAAAAATATGCATATATACATTTTTATCACCGTCAAGATTTAGGTAAATAAGGGAAAAAAAATATGTCGTACGTACGACAAAAACTGGGATTCATATAAATGCATTGGGGAAAAACCTTGTTTTCATCTTGATGTTTTTTTTTAGATACAATTGTATCTCATTAGATGGTGTTTTAGCTTTGTGTCATTTTTAAAAACATAAGAAAGTACTTATTTTGATTTTTTTTTCTACTTTTCAGCCTCATGGCTATAATAAAAAAAAATATACTCAAATGTAAACAAATATGTAAAGTATTCATTTATTAATAAAAAACAACAAAATAATGACATTTTTGTCCTGTTCATACAAAAATGGAAAGTAATTGAGCTTAAGAGTTTTTATTTTATGGGGAACTTGAATAAAAAAGCTTAAGAAAAATTGTAGGGAATTTTTATTTGTTTTAATTTTTGGGGGAAGTTTTTTTTAAACCATACAAACGTTCTTTTTAAAATATACAAAAGGGATCAAATCATTTTTAAAAAGAAGCATAAGTGAAGAGATTTGTGCACAAAAAAACTGGGACCGACTGTACACATCAATTGCAGTCCTTCAATTTCCTACATTTTTTGTCAATACAAAAAATTATTATAAGAGATAAAAAATATAGCAAAAATTAATTTCCGAATAAAGGACTACAGTGAAGAATGGTTTTTAAGCTAGATGAGAATTTTCGATTCTTGTTTTCTATGGTTTGACAGTTAAGAATGTCAAACTGTTTTGACATTTCTGTTCAATTCAGGTTTGACAATTCATCATGAATTGTTTAACGTCAAAATAGAGACTAAAACATTGTGGATTTTGTCCATTTTATTTAGCAACATGAGAAGTTTTGTTGGTTTTAACAGTTGAAAATGTCAAATTGTGTTGACATTTCTGTCTGTACCGTGTTGGTTGATTTTTAGTTTCCAGAAATTAATCAGCTGGTGACATTAGGTGTGCAACCCTCGTTCGTGCGACTTTACGCCTCTCGATTACTTTTTATTTCGTTTTTTTTTTTTGAGTTATTGGGAAATGCCAAAAAATCAATGACTCTTCTGGCAGATGAACTTATATTCAAGGTAATACTAACGCAATACGGCCAGATTTATTGGAAAAAGTTAAGAAGAATTGTCATTTCAACAATTTTTTTCTTCTCAAGGACTTACAAACATCTTTGACAGATATCAGGTCAAATCGAAGCAGATGGATGAATTGTTAATGTTTTCGATTTCAACTTTATCCACCTGTCAAAACTGACCAAATAGCTTCTAAAGGATTTTGACAAATGACTTTGTGGAAGCCACATCTGTCAAGTCAACTGTCATTTATTTATATTCGCTTGGCAAATCTCCTCGAAGAGTTAAATTATTCAAAAATATGTTGAAATAATCCTTTTTGCTATGGATGTTGTTATTCTGTCATATCTTTAAAGCGAATAATCGTTGTGGAAAAACCAAAGCTCGAGCTCAAAATCTTTGGAGCATTTCTACATAGAAATACAAATTGAAAGTATTTCTGAGGTCCATTTTCAAAAAATTCGGGCCAATACCCTTCAGAAAAAAAACAAGTCCAATCATTCTGACAGGTACAAACAAAAATTAAACGTCAGTCAAAATGAATGAATTCAGTGCTGCAATTTTCAATGAAATAAGAAGAATGTTTAAAGAATAATTTCTTTAAAGAATACAAAGATCAGGGACTTCCAACCATAAAAAATCATTTCTTCATCACAAGAAAAAAAAGTTATTAAGCTTTTTTTTTATAGGAAGTCTCCCATATCTTAAAAATCATAATTGATGACTTGAGATTATCGTACTAAGTGAAGTTATGTGCCCACTGTCTTCTTATGACTGTCCACAAAAAAGATTTATCCTGCCTCCCTTAGTTCAAAAATTATATGACATTCCTTGTTTTATAAGAACATCCCCATAAATTTAAAAATCATCTGGCATCACAAAAATTAACCAAGAGCATTGGAGTTGATTGCAATCGGTTGTTCACCAGCTCATCTTTGTAATTCACCCTAAAAACTTATTTTTTCAATCTTAGTTAAAAAATTATTCAACATTTCTTTTTTATAGCAACTTTGCTAAAAATTCAATGATCCCTCATATCCCCATTAATTGTCGTAGAACATTTTGAGTGATGCCAGTCTCTTTTTCACACACTTGCTTTCGGCTTTCTACCGTCAGTTAAATTGTTAAACTTTTTGTTTTGAACCCACTCGTTCAGCTCATCTTTATAATTCAAAAATGTTTAACATTTCTTTTTTATAGCAACTTTCTTACAAATTCAATTATCTCCCATAACCCCATAAATTATACAGGAACATTTTAAGTGGTGCCAGTTGTTCTTTCACAAACTCTCCTTCGACTTTCCACCGTCAGGTTAATTCTTAAACTTTTTGTTTCGAACCCTCAAGTTCAAAATATATTGGTCCATCCTTTTTTATAGCAACTACTTCAAAAACAAAAATCGCATACACCCTCAAAATTCAATCTATCTTATTCAATCAAAGTATCCAAACGCTTCTAATGACAGTTCACTCAATATTTTCAATATAGAAGAAAAAATCTATCATTAAAATTATGCAAAAAGTCATAAAGTCTATTTATCTCACAGAAATCGTTAAGAGTTTCTTGACCCCTTCAAAGTCTTCCCGTCTCCCTAAATAAATCTAATCGAAAACATAAATCTCTTAACAGACTTCCTTGAAATTAAGACCACCCCAAAGCAAACAACAACTTTAACTTTGCCATTTGCGACTGCCTCAATTTGAACAAATCGCCAAACCAACAGGCAATTTATAACACCTTCTTTAATTAGGCACTTTATCCCATATCGTATATACTAGGACTGAGGAATAGAGTTCCCTTTTTATGCCGTCCTATTTTACAAACAGCTATAGATATTGAGATCTATAATGAGATCGCTCAACTTCCAAATCCAAATCCGATTCTCCCCTCGTAGCGGCACCAAGTATCATATTTGTATCGTAAGAAAAATGTTTCGTTCATTTTGTTCGCGTTTCGTTCGCATATTTGACGTTTGTATAATAAAGGAGTTTTTTGCCAGCAGAGCATTGAACAAAAATCTTTAAGTGCACAATAAATCCTTGACAAGCGGGCGAACGTTCGTTGCCACGCTACATGCTCAATTTATTAATGTGCTGTCACTTTTGGTCGCGTTAAGACATTTTCTCTCGAACCTAAAAATGCTAATAGACAAAAACAAAAAAGAATCAAATCAAATATGCGGTACTCTATGTTGACTTCTTTGGCGACAAACAACGAACCGGCAGCAAGCGTTGTGTTGCGGTCGCGTCTACATATGAGACCGAATTTACCGGGTCCATTCTCCACCTCCTTCGTTATCGTCAAAATTGCCACTGTTGCCATTACTGCCTGGTTCGGCAACAAATCAAAATAGCAACATTAGCTTGTCAAATGTAATTACGCAGCAGTGACGATGGTGGCGCGGCCATCGGTAGAGGGGTAACTGATATTTGTTTCTTCTTGTGTCAGATACTATATCACACTGCTCCACCTCCTGGTTTTAGAATTCCTTTGGCCATAAGTGAGACATTTTGTTTTCGTTCTTTTTTGTATGCATAATTGCAAAACAGAATTTATAAGAATTCGGTTTTATTTTTAAAAAATAATAAAAGAGACAAATGTTGCCAACAGGGTTCACCACCCAAAGCTAATTGCGATCATTCAAAATCGTTTTCTGGTTTTTGCAATAAATTTAGGCGCTGATTCAGTTGTTTTTGTTTTTATTTTCTTTCGTTGTATTTTGTTCCTTCAATTTACCAATGTGTGTGATGATTTTTCGTTAAGTTTTTCACTTTTTTTTCGTTTGCTGTCATTTGATGACTCAAATATTTTTATATTCTCTCGTATTATTTAAGAAACACATTAATTTAGGTTTTGGATATACGAGTATAATTAGGTAAATTTAAAAGAATTAAGAGAAAACCGAGAGGAGCATGTATGTCATTTGTGATTGTCATGATCAAAATAAGTGCACCATCTGTCAAATGAGTGATTTGTTCTTTAATGGACATATTTTCTAGATAATTTGCCAAGGGAATTGTAAGAAAGGGATTAACTTTTCTTATGCATTTACATTGAATTTATCAGTTTTTATTTAGAATTTTTATGAGTCACGTTTAAAATTAAAAAGTCAAAAAATAACACGAATTACATTTCTTTTACGTTTGAAATAATTTTGTTTTACTATTTTAAGTGTTTAAATCAATAATAAGCAAGTTTTTGGGGAATTTTTAGCCAATGAGAACTAAAAACAAGCACTGAATTGTTTCATTTTTGGTAATTCTTTGACTCCGGAAACTATGGAATGTCTAAATGACATTTCAAGAATGTTATCATTCGGAATGTCAGAAAGTGTTCTTTAAAATGTAATAGATTTGAATTTCACTAGTACATTCAAGTACATTTTTAGTTCAAAAATCGATTGGTCAATATAATTTTTAACTGACTATCTTAAGATCTTAAGATTAAAACTATTTTTCACCCTTATTGTTGACTGACTATTGAAAATTTTGCTTTTTAAAAAAAAAAATTAAAGGTTCAATTTTAGTTTTAAGGCCAATTTTTCATTATAATGATTAAGTGACTATAGAGAAATTGGATCTCTACAATTATTATTTCAAGATCAACTTTGGTTTAAAGTCTATTTCAGTATCAATTCAATTTAATTAATATTTCAGGAAAATAATTAACCGACTGTTAAAAATAAATTTAAGTGCAATTTTAATCTAAGGGCGATTTTTCAGTGTTATGTACAATTGTTCTCTAAAGTACTGGAGAGCTCTAGGTAACGCTACTTCGGTGGTCCTAGGCTCAATGAAAGGAAAATCCCTATGTGCACCTCCTCGTGGAGGATGTTGAACAAAGTAGCTATGTGTAGTCTAATTTCCTGGGCACCAATATCTAAAAGAATAATGACTGCAAGGTTCCGCTCAAAAATTCGCAACATCACAATCGTTCAGTGTTATGCCCCCACAAATGAAGCGACCAAAGAAGACAAAACCGTGTTCTACACTCATCTTAACTCGGTTTACAACAGTGTTTCGAGATATCATAATCGTTATGGGAGACCTCAACGCTCAAGTCAGTGCAGACAATTACGGTCTGGAACGAGTTATGGGAAAAAATGGGTTGGGGTCACGTAATGAAAATGGTGACATGCTTGTCGACTTTTGTAACGCAAATCGTCTTGTAATTGGTGGGACAGTATTTATTCAGCAGCGATGGAGGAAGTCTATGTGTGATGTCCGAAATAGAAGAAATGCCGATGTGGGAAGCGACCACCATTTGGCTGTCATGAGTCTCAAATTAAAAACCCTGGCTTTATTAAGACAATCGCAGAATGCAGCAAGAAATCCAAAATTCAATACGAATGCTTTAAGAGATCGTAACATAAGTCGTAGCTAAGCAACAACAATCATCCTGTAATGGATGTGGATGGAACATGTGGAAGGATCAATTTTGTGCCCTGTTAAATGAGGACCCCGTTGAATAGAGTGGTGAAGTGCCCCAACTTAACGAGATGCGCAGATCCTGCAGGGGTTTTGACATCAAACCCCCTTCAGTAGCGGAAATTGAAACAGCGATTAATCTCCTCAAAAACAACAAAGCTGCTAGGCTTGACGGAGTACCAGCGGAATTCCTGAAAGCTGATCCCGCCACAGCAGCTAGTATCTTGCATCCGCTTATACAAACTGATTGGAAAAACGAAACCTATCCCAGGTAATGGAAGGATGGAGTTATTGTTAAGGTGCTAAAAAAAGGTGATCTCAAGAACTGCAACAATTTGCGTGGTATTACCGTTTTGTCCGTTTTTCCAAAGCTAATGGCAACTTTAATAATCGAACGGATAAAGGCTAGAATTGAGACTACACTCAAGAGGAATCAGGCTGGCTTCCGCAGCGGTCGGTCGGGCGTTGACCATATCAACACTTTACGCTTTCTTCTTGAGCAGTCTGCAAAATTTCAAACACCGCTAACCCTCTTGTTTGAAAATTTTGAGAAGGCCTTTGACCGATTTAGCCGAGAATGTATATGGAGATCACTTCTTGGGAGAGGAATTCCGCCAAAAATTATTGCCATTATAAAGGAATCCTTTAACAATGCAAGGTGTTTCGTGTTGCATAATGGGCAGCTATCCGACTCTTTCGAAGTGCGTCAGGGTGTGAGACAAGGGGATGTTTTATCACCAATTCTTTTTCTGCTGGCGATAGATGATGTTCTGACGGCCAGCGTCGGTACAACTGAGAAGCAAGGTATTCAATGGAGAACGTTTGAAAGGCTTAGCCATTTGGACTATGCCGACAATATATGTCTCATGGCAAATAACATCAGTGGGCTGAACGAGATGTGTAAAACTTTACGAGAATCGTGCGGTCTTAAAATAAATAGCAAAAATACAAAAATAATGCTAACAGGCCCCCCAACACAACATCGTATTATTCTGCATGACACGCCTGTTGAAGAGGTCGAACAATTTAATTACCTCGGAAGTATTGTATCAGCAAATGGTGTTACGGATCTGGACGTAAACAGCAGAATAAATAAAGATCGCGTTGCCTTTGGTTCTCTGTCCCAAATTTGGAATCCAGTCAAGTCTCCTTACGCACTAAACTGAGATTCTTCGAATCCAATGTGAAATCCGTGCATTTATATGCTTGTGAAACATGGAAAGTCTCAGCCACCATCTCGAGAATATCGCAGGCTTTTGTGAACCGCTGTCTGCGTCACATCCTTAAAATTCGCTGGCCACAAACAATATCTAACCGGAAATTGTCGCGTAGGACAGGTCAGAGGCGCTTTGACATCGACATCAGGAGCGCAAATGGCAATGGATTGGTCACACACTGAGGAAACCAAACGATGATTTTGCGAAGCAGTCCTTGGAATGGAATCCTCAGGGGTCACGGCGGGTTGGAAGACCAAGAACAACATGGAAATCAACAGTGCTATCGGAAGCTAACTCCCAGAGAAAGACATGGCCACAGTTAAGGTATCTAGCAGCAGATCGAGAAGGATGGAGACGTTTTGTTGAAGCCCCATGTCCCGTACAGGGTTAGAGGACCTGATGATGATGATGATGTACAATTGAATTGAAAAATCTTAGGGATGATATTTTAGTAAAATGCTGACTAATAAAAATTTGTCTATTAAAGATCAGGTTGATCAATTCAAGTCTAGGGGCCGATTTCTTAGGATCTTATTTAAACCACTTTTTTAAAATTAGATTTTTTAAATAAGTTGAAGTTGTGTTTTACTGACTAGTGAAAAATTGTATTTTCTAAGTGAATTTGGGGACTAATATTTCAGTAAAATGTTTAACTGATTATAGAAAAACTAATAATAGATTCAGTATAAAATTTAACTGTCTATTAAAAACTCGAATGTTTAAAACTAAGGGTCGAGTTGTTGGTGTCAATTTTAATACAATTTAGTCTGGGGTAAATATTTTAGAAAAAAAACATTAAACTTAAGGTTTTAATTTAGACTAAGGTTTGGTTTTTCATTATCATGTTAACTTGCTTATTTAAACTTTGTTTTCTAATAATTAATTGATGTAAAATTTGAATCTTAAGGCTGACATTACATTTTATCGGAATATTAAAAAGTTGGCTTTTAAAATAAATTTAAGTCCAATTTTTGTCTAACGACAGATTTTGTCAGCATCATGATAAATTGTATTTAGAAATTGGCGTTTTAAAAGTTCAAATAAATAAAGAATCAGAAATGGCTCACATGTTACGTCAGTAATCTCCAAAGCTCAGGAATGTTTGAATTTTTAAATTATCAAACGTCAAAAACTCCCAAGCTAAATATATCTTCAATGAAAAAAAAAATTTAAAGGCCAAGGTTAAAAAGGCGCTTCGAGACGTAAAAAGTAAGTTTTACGACCTTGACTTTCTCAAATGTTCATATTTGGTGTCATCCTAAATACTCAGCAGTTCCATTACTTTTGTAGCAGCCTGTAAACATTGCCTACATTTCTTAACATTCTTTTACTAAAACCAAGTGGTACTTTAAATATCCGTTTTATAAATTGCATACAATTATTACAAACAAATGCTTTCAGTCAACAGTAAAATCCATGAAGAAAACCAAAGCCTATGTTGATGATGCTTATTAAATTTTCTCCGTTGTCACATCAATTCAACAAAAAAAAAACATAAACGCATTTCCTTTACGTCACGTCACACACGTCAAAGAAGTTCCAATTTACACGAATCCTTATGCCTTTTATTTTTTTGAAAAAAGGAACGCGAAAAAAAAACCTTTTTATTTTGCTCTGAATTCTTTAGCATGAACATTTTATACTAGATATAGATGGCGCTTGAGTTTATGTTTCTATGACGTATAAAAGTATAAAAAGGGGATCAAGTAATATAAACAGAAACGCGAACACGAACAGAACTAACAAAAACAGCAAGCAGGCTAAAATATGAAAAGCACATGCATAAGAGCGGTAAAAGAAAAGAAGCCGTCAATTTGCCTAAATGGAAAAACGATAGTCTTTATATATTTTATAGAAATAAGTAGAAACACAAAAAGGGAAGGCAAAGGAATGGAATCTTTACTTACTCAAAAGATTCCACTATATAAGAACCGCCTTTCTATAGGTACCTACATACGTCAATAATATCGAGTGTGAATCAAAAGGATCATAAAATATATGAAATTTTTTTTGAAAAATAAAAATAAAATAATACTCGTACTTTTCATATGAAAAGGATAACGACGATGACGATGGTGATGATGATGGCGGCGGGAAAATGTTGATGTTTTATAAAATGGTGCATATAATGGCACTCATATTGAAAAGCAAATCCTTGCTGCTGCATTGCATCATGTACTCTCGTAGGCACTCTATATAAAATGCAATACATACAACCTACCTTACCGACATCAACTATACACTGTATTATAAAAGTAGAACTTACAATGTCCCAGTTAAATGCTGAATTATTTATGTAGTTCAGCGTCGTAGTCGTCATCATCGTCATCACAACATCATCATCATCAACATCGTTATCGTCAGCAGCAGCATCAGCAGTATAGAAGCAGCATCAACATCAAAACAACCATTACCGACTCCGACAACAACCGCCTACATTTCAAAGACCAACCGAGAGGGATGGAAGTTGGGGTTTGGGAAGGTTTGGTTAAAAAAAGAATATAAACAAAACAACTGAAATACAACAACAAACAACCCGTGTGTCCTGGTGCTCTACATTTTTCCTTCTTCATCATCATCAACATCACCGTCATCATATACACAATCCACATGTGGATTATTTTTTTTCTTTTTTTGTTAGTTGCTGCAATATATATATATTTCTTTTTGGTCCTTTCCAGAGTTCTAATGAAAAAGAAGCGAAATAAAAACCCATTTTAATGGGTTCACAAAACATATACCACAACATGATGGTGCAGCCAGGGGGTGGGTGGGGGTAAACCCAACCCAACAGCCACCACCACCGCCACTATAACCGCCATAGAAGGACCAAAGGCAAAAAAAATATATTATCAAATACAACAAAAAACAGGAGGACCATGGCGGATTATTTGAGTGCGCCAAGCTATATGTAGGTACGACGGTTCTATGTACTTCGAATCGACGACTCAACTGTACAAATCCGCTAGAGACGAATTGGATTGCATTGCAACTGAACTGCGAAATGGACCGGATGCCAGGATCGAATTCAGGCGAATATATATAGGACAATCGATAAAAGGTTTTTTTTTCTGGTCGGGTATGGTTGTCCTTAAGTCTTTACGTTTAATAGATTTACTGCAGACGCCATTTTGAAAAAAAAAACAGTAAGGCTTTTACGTATTTTTCAAAGACGGCTTATAATACACAAAATTTCCCTACATTCTTCTTAGGACATTTTTATTTTATTACCAACAAAAAAAGGAATTCTATCTAAGGGACATAACTCCCCATTGTTTAAGAAATGTCTTAAAATTGACTATGGACTTAATTTTCTATCCAAAAGGATGCTTCTTCTTCTCAAGGACAGAACTATAAAAAAAAGTTTCTCCATCTCAAGGCCATAACATGGTTAAAAAGTCTTTTCATTGAATATGGACATATGTCTCCATTCACTTATTTTTTTTGTTCAATATGTGTCATAAGTCTATAACTTTAGTTGAAAAACGAGGTTCTGTTTAATGGAAATGACTAAGTCAGAATTAAGAAAGATATGCACATTGGGGACACAACTCCATATGTTTAAAGAAATCGCTAAATTTATTTGGGACTTATTTCTACACCCGAAGGAAACTTACATACTTTTTTGTCAATGCAATAAAAGGTACTTCTTCCAACTATGGACATATTACTACATCCAATGTTTTTGTTTGAAAATGTTATATGAGTTATAAGTCCATAATTTTGGATGGCTGAAAAGCTGTAAGTCGAAGTTTTTAATTGACTTCTGGCCATTCAAAATGGACAAAATTCGACGTATCCAATTTGGGACTTCTTTCCCCCACAAAACGATAATCAAACTATTTTATTCAGTATAAGAAAAGTTAATCCATCTCATGGACAAAACTCCACATTTCTTCTTATTAAGTATGAACTTCTTTCCTTCTTCAAAAGGAACTTCAACTTCATTTTTTCATCATGAGTCGTAAGTTCCAAATATTTGAGGTTAAGAAAATATAGGTCAAAATGATTATGTCGGAGTTAAGACAACTGAAAAATTCTAAATAAACTTTACTTATATAGGGATACAAATATTTATCAGTAGACAGAGCTTCAAGTGCTCAAAAAATCAAATTAGCTGTGGAACTACTTCTCTATCCAACTATATTATAGTGAGTCTTAAGTCCATAAATAAAATGAGGTCTTGTTGGGTGCAAATTCAAGCCTGAAAGTCATAAATTATCTTTCTTTTCATTAGACTTAAAAGAAGTTAAGACAATCTAAGATGGGACATAATTCCATATTATAAATTTTTGATAACAAAATATCATAATCACAGTTATTTGAGACTTAAAACCATTACATTTAATAAACATAAAATTATTTCTTAGCAGTAAGTTTCGTATGGAATTATGTCCCCTATACACTTAGTTGCGACCTAAGACCATTATATCTCAAAGAAATCGGGATTTAAGTCCTTATTGCAGCTTTCTGTATTCAATGGGGTTATGTCCCCTTTGCAAGCGCCTTAAATGGCATCATAAATACGTTCCTGGATGTTATTTATAGTGCTATATTGAATTACTAACCCCAACCACATACCGCCACTCTCCGAAGCTGAGGCTGGCATCTTTCTGGTGGTGTTCCTGATGTGATGGTGCCCTATATTTCGTTTGTACAGAAAGAGAGAGAGGGAGAGCGAAAATGAGAAAGAGCGAGAAAAAAGGTATCAAACGCAACGCGCAAATGAAAAATAAAATATAAAATCTAAAAAAAAAAAAAAAAAAACAGAACTAAAAAAACGTTGAAATGAAAGAAAAACTGGAACAGGATTGATTCATATGCGCTGAGAATTTTTCTCATATCTCGGGATACAAAATCTACCATACCTAAGCTCGCGAGTGTCCTGTCCGCCTGGGTTGTTGTATACTGCTACTGCTGTTGATGCGATGCGATGCGGTGCGGTTACACAAAGTCGGTGGCCTACATTTAAGGTGTGCACTATAACACAAGACCGGAATGGGGTAAGGATAGGAAGCGCTCCGGTCGCTCGAAGAATACGACGACTATACGACTATGACGACGACGGAAGGATGGTTACTGGGCTGAAAACATTTTTTTTTTTCAAACTATGGCCACACAACAATAAAAAAAAATAGTGTTTGTCCTGAGGTAGAATTTCTTCTAGTTTTTTTTATTTCTTTAGTAATTACTTTCTAGAGCAGCAGCTTCAGAACTTTATAGGTAGATATAGTAAGAAAATGATAGACGGCAGGGACTTTTGTGGAAGGAAGTGGAATATATAAGTCGCCCGTCTATTTCATTCAACTGACAGTTGACAGTGTGAAATGCTGTCTAGTGGCACATTGTCTTGAGTGTTTTCATTATACGTACTTTTTATTCTTTCTCTGCTGTGGTTTAGTCGGCGTCGTCGTCGAAGTCGTTAGAAAAAAGAAGAAAACGAAGTTAAAAAAAAAATCGGTTAAGAGAATGTGATGTTTGGGTTAGCAGGACAAAAGATCGGTGACATGTAAAATAAAAAAATAAAAAAATACGCAAAAAAAACTTCTCTGCTATCCATCCACTGACAAGATGGAAAGTAGTTGTATTGAAAGATAGAAAACCTTAAATTCAATACATTTTTCTTACCTACTTCTTTGTTTGGAAGATAAGAAGGGTTTTGTCTTAGGAAAAGAAGATAGATGATGATCTTTTGTTTAAAGAGATTTATCTAGTTTGCATTGTTTTTAAGACATTAAAAACTTACCCAAACATTAGATAAATTAAGTCCAGAAATATACTCGCAAATAAGATATATCGCCTTTAAAATTTTTCAATTGAAGGGATTGGTTCAAAATATCTTTAAGAATACAAATATTCTGCTACTGGGACATAAGTCCACATATCAATATTTTTGTCTATGATACTATAAACTTTAAGACAAACTACCATTTTGGAACTTATGGCACTACGCAAAAATGTATGTTCTACTTATAATTTGAATTAAAATAGACTTTCTGAAAATATGCTTTTTCCATACAATATCTTGGAAGAAGTGTATCAGAACAAAGATTATTGTTCTAATCCATCCATGAACTATTACATTACTTAGAGGTTGTTATGAAGGAAAATACGACTTAATAAAAATGTGCTATTGTGACCCATTCCAGTTTAATTAACAATAATTCGATATGCCAATTATGGCAATTTAGTTTTTTTGAAGTATTTTTTTTAGTTGGAAGAAGTGTTATAGTTCAAAGACCTTTTTCATAATTGAACCATCAACTATTACATTACTAAGAGGATGTAATTAAGTAAAATACTACTTAATAAAAAAATGCTATTCTGGCCAACTTTGGTCTAGTTCACAATAATGCCAAAAGTCTATTGTGGCTTTTTAGTCTTTTTGTTATTATTTCGGAAGGAATTTAAGTAGTTTTAAAGAAATTTTAAGCGTAACATTTTAGCTCAACAATAATCATAAATTAAATTATCATTTTAAAGCATAGATAAACACTCATTTAATAGGCTTTAAAATCGACACCTTCGTTGCGTTTGTTTCATCAAATTTAATAAACATCAACCACTACCAATTATTTATACATATGTTCATGAGTATAAGTAGGTATGTACCTTTATCTAGGATGAAGAAGAACATACGTTGAAGTACCTTTAGGCCACCATCACATCATTCACAAACCACCTCTTTAGGACTTCGCTCGCACATCATTTGCATGTTTTTGTTATTTGCCTATGGCACATAAATCCCAATTAATTGACACTTTGTCGGTATGCTCTCAATAACAAATCTGCTGAACTGAAACTCAATCAATCTAGTGTCAATAGTGAGAACTAAAACCATATTAACAGATATACATATACATACGAAAAGTTGTATGTGTCTACTAGAGAGACAACAAAAAATGAATACAATACATTCCAATAGGTGGCGCCATGGATTTAAAAAAATAAAGGGATACACAAAAGGACATATGGAACACATTAACGCTGCTATAAAGCACTTAAGCTTACGTTTAAAACATTTTTGAATACAGTAAAAACTCTTTAACAAGAATGACAGAAGTAAACGTCATCTCGGACGTCAGTATCTTGCAAGCTAAGCACCCCAGTAGGGTAAAAAAATTCAGTATTCTGACTTTTGAGCAATTCACCAAAAAGAAACCAATACTTTGCCTTCAATGTCATTCATTTAAAATTAGATTTAAAAATAAATCCATTGACAGCTGTCAAATTTGTCACTTTATATAACTTAATTACTTTATGAAAATTTTACCAATACTAGAAATACCTTCCATGATCACCTTCCATAAAGCTTCTCTTAACTAATTATTAATTGCTGATGAGTAAAGTCCCAGTAGAAAATTTTGAAATTTTCTTTCTTAAGACAGCCAAAGAAAGTAGCTTCACTCAGATCAAGCTCTTTGGAAACTATCGTATTGTAGAATTCTAAGTCATTTCAAAAATCGCAAGAAATGCTTTGCTCAAAAATTCATTGATGAAGAATTTAACTTTTCAATTAAAATGTGTGTGTTTTTATGAGCAAGAAGTTGAACTCAAATAAAGTTTCATCGAAGCTTCAACGATCTATGAAGCAAGACCATTCTATATTCCGAAAGTTAAAGAAGCTTTAATAAATACATCTTCATCCGAATGTTCTTTTCTTTTGAAGGAGAATATAGGAGTTTTTGGACGTTATTTCCATAATTTTGGGTCATCCCAACTCTTAGATTTCTAGAACTTTATTATAAACTCGACTTCAGAAGACGTTGTCATTTGGTTTCAAATATTTACAATAAGAGGGACTTGACTATAAACAATAAACTATATTACCACTGTATGCATCAATCGCTCAACTCATATAAAATGTTAACTGTTAACCTACCTACCCGTGTATATAGGCTGCTTCGACTATATGAGTTTCTAAAGAGACCTTTTATGGATCACATACCACCCTCGATCAACCCTCTCCTCCTTTGTACATACAATGTGACAACAATCCATCAACATTAATGTAGGTGAAGTCGATAGATAAGTGCTGCAATATGTGCACTATGCAGTGCAGTTGGTAGTGCAGTGCATTGCAATGGTGACCAACAAAACAACGGTAAAAAAAATACCACCGCGCTCTCTCACTATAAGGGAATGAAACGACATCACATCACAATTTTTGTTAAAGGCGTGCCATTCAAGTCCTCAAATCTAAACTAGGTCATCATATTGAAGTGAAGAAAAACTTTTTATTACGAAAATAAAAAACCGACTCAAAACAAGTCTATTTTCAATAAATTCTTAAAAAATAAAATATTTATACCTACGTACCGACACGTATTTCTTCTAATTACTTGGCTTACCGACACCAAGGTATGTGCGTGCGTTTGTCGTCTACTCTCTTGATGATCTTCTTCGCCAAAAAAATAGAAGATAGCTAATTAAATATTTTTTCTGTGAGAACAAAAAAGTCAAGACCTCCGGAGGCATATATGAAAATGTAGCTAAGGCAGTGCGGGAGCGCGCAGAGACTTATATTCGTCGTTGTCGGTTGTTGGTTGTTGGTTGTCGGGTGTCGGTAACTTGGCGTTCTTCGAGGAGGTTAGAGCAATAATTTTTCCGAAAGGCCAAGACAACACTCGATATCAAAGTGTTTTTAATTTGTTTATCCACTCTCCAACTGATGCACAAAGAATCGCGCAATTGATCAAAAGATTTTTATTAGACGACCGACCGGCTCGACTGAGACACGAATGAACAACTATACGTTGACTTATGCCATGACATAAGCCAACGACGACGGCTACAGCGACGAAGACGACGACTACGACGATGAAGATGATGTTGATGCTGATGATGATGGAGACAGCCAAGATGAATCTAGGAGGCATATAGCTGAAGCCAGAAACAGCAGCAGCAGCCAATATCAACCAGACTCGCATATAAGAACTCTGTGTGTGGTGATGGTTCATCTAGACGTTATCTTTTTTTGCTTCTCTACATTTTTTAATTTTTGCGGTCCCCTGATGTTAGCCTTTGAATCAATTTTTGAGATATACAAAAAGTTATCTTTTATTTTTTGTTGTCTATGTTTTTGGTGGCAGAGAATTTAAATTGGCTGTGTGAAGATATCTAATGTAGGCTTCTTTATTATTTTTAATATAATCTTCTTTTTTTTTGTGTTGCTTAAAGTTCGCAGAAGACTGAAAAGACTGAAAACTATGAATTTCTTTGTGTGTTTTTAAGCTCAAAGATTTTGTATCTTTTTTTTCTGTCGGATTTTCATTAGATATTAATTTTTATTTCTTTTGAGAAGATTGTCTGTCAGGTTATGGGAAAGAGAGTCATCCGTTAAGGCTTTGTAGATAAAAATAGATTTTTTTTGTTGCTTTTTGAGGGTCAGCTAAAGTTTTTATTACTAAATGCTTAGATATCAATAAGACCTTTAGGAAGATAAATAAAATAAGTTAAGTGCCGCAACAATTCATTGAGAATAGTGACTTTCAACTGTCAACTATTGCCTTGTGCGAAAGTAATCAGGGATGGTGAAGACCTATGCCGAATCTGACGGGCTTAATTGAGAAAGCACTTTTCATGACTAGAATTGAAGAACTTCGTATCAGAAGAAAGTAGAACAATTTTTCTGAACTTTAAATATTTGGTCGAATAAAGATCATTTGGAACCAATTGACGATTGATAGAATTTATCAATTGAAATAAAAATCCGTATTGCGAAAGTGAATAGATAAGATATTATGCCATTGTGAATATTTCACTTTTGTTTTCATTGTGAATGTGCCTCTCAAAGATCTTTGAAGAAAAATCCTTAAAATTAGAAACGAAGTTAATTCAACTAAACTCTTGTTTGGCTATGGAATTTTATTTTGAACCACACTCTGCACCTTTTCTAAACTTCATCCTGGGGGGACTTAAGCTATAAGGCTTTGAGACAAAATAAGTTGGCGAGATTAAAGTTCTCTTTTATTAACTGGTCCAATCTGCACAACTTTTTGTTAATTAGTTACTACTTTTTTAATTATACAAATTAAGTAAACTTGCATTTCTAGGAAATTACTGTGAATTTTTGATTCTGCACTGCAGAACAATTACAAAATTACAAATAGTTCAGAAGTGGGATACAACAATTTTTTGACTTGAATAGAACCTTTGTAGTCTATGGTACGAATAGAACAAAAATCCGTAAATTTAATTTACAACAGACTGTTAGGCCATAATAATTCCAAGATTTTCTGTAGAAGAATAGAAAGGCTTTTTTTTAGAATAATTTCGACCCAAAAATTGAGGAAACTTTCATTTAAAGTAGATTTCCAGCCATTATTTCATTGCATCCCAAAATTTTTTACTCAAAAAAACAATTTGTTATAAAAGTTTGGAAGTGGAATATAACAATCCTTCACTGTAGTAGATTTCTACAGAATTATTTATTGTATTTCTTACCATCTTTTTTTTGAGTGACAATTGTTAAAAAAGTGATGATGATGATGATGTTTAAATGGTAGACATGTGCACTCACAAGGACACAAGCGTCCACAGGTTTTTCTAAAAAACACAGCTCCGTTTATCAACTCCAACTTTCACCTCATTGTGGTGAAGATCGGGTGCCTAGTACCTCATGGGTTTTAACCCCAGTGGAAAGTTTTCGGGGCAGCAAACGAGAGAGGGGGGAGAGGTGTTTTTACTAAGGCAGCTCTCCTTATCCAGAAGGCAGCGAAGGAATTCCCGAGATGGAATCAACGGTGGCGTCTACAGTTCCAGTAAGGTAGAACTACTTAGTAACTTTTTCGACTTATTAGGATCTCAGGCCTATAAGAAGCGGTTCTATCCGGCTCCCCGTCCTTGGAGTTATACTTAAGATTTGCCCCTCCAAGTTAAAAGCTGTGCCGTAGGGGTGACTTCCTGGCCTCGTAAAAACTTCACTGTTGCGAAGCACCAACAAGCCTCGAATACGGATGGATTGACTGTTGACAACCTACCCAAACGAATTAAGGACAACGAACTTCGTATATTTACGGGGAATGTTAGGTACTTTAACAGACTACGTGCGGCCGAAGAATTTGCGGATGTCCTAGACTGCTACAAAGCAGACATCATCGCCATTCAGGAAATACGATGGGATGGGCCAGGCAAAAAGAGGTAGAAAAACTGCGATATTTATTATGGTGACTGCTACCACGAAAACCAACAGCACTTATTTGGATGTGGCTTCGTCATTGGAGCCAGACTTAGGCAAGAAGTCTTGAATGATAAGTGCATCAATGAGCGCCTCATGACCATACGCATCAAGGTTAAATTCGGCAACATTAGCCTGATATGCGTGCACTCCCCTACAGAAGAGAAAGATGTCAACACCAAAGATATGTTCTTCGAGCTCTTAGACAAAACATATGAGAAGTGTCCTAGCTACGATATTAAAATCGTCCTGTGTGATTTTAATGCCAAGCTAGGAAGGGAAGACATCTTTGGTGGAATAATCGGAAAAAACAGCCAGCACGACAACACTTCCGAAAACGGATTCAGGCTCATAGATTTTGCTGCGGGGTAAAACGTCATGGTAGCCAGTACGCATTTTCCACACCTCAACATCCACAAAGGAACATCGACTTCTCCAGATCAATCTAAAGTCAACCAGATTGACCATATTGCGATCGACGCCAGGCACGCTTCCAGCATGATGGATGTCCGAACTTTCCGAGGAGCTAACATCGACTCGGACCACTACCTCGTTGTAGCTTCGTGTTTCCAGACCCATGGCAAAACAGGGAGGTGCTGGGAGAAGTAACAACGTCGAACGGCTACAATCGACCGAGTTACCAGTAACATGGACGACGAAAGCCAACAATCCCGTCCTCCCGACTTAGACGAAGTAAAGATTGCCATATCTAAGTTGAAGTCGAATAAAGCCACTGGAGCAGATGGCTTGAACCTCGAGCTCTTTAAAGCAGCTGGAGATAAATTGGTAAGAAGCATGCACCAATTTATCTGTAAGATGTGGTCGGAAGAAAGTATGCCCGATGAGTGGAACCTCAGTATTGTTTGTCCGATCCTGAAAAAAGGAGACCCTCTAAACTGCACAAACTATAGAGGAATCAGTCTAACTAACATCGCCTATAAAGTCTTCTCTGCCGTGATATGTGAACGTCTAAAGCCCATCGTCAACAACCTGATAAATCCCTATCAGTGTGGTTTTAGAGCAGGAATGGAAACCAATGCTCTGGCCCGGGAACTATTCGAATCCACACCCACAGGACAGCGAAGTAGAGGAAGACCTCGGATCAGGTGGCGCGCACAAGTGGAAAGTGACCTCACCCAACTTGGAGCGCGAAACTGGAGACATCTAGCTAGGGACAGAGCTAGATGGAGAGGTTTGTTGGGTGAGGCCCTAGTTCACACAGGACTGTAGCGCCACCTTAAGTAAATAAGTAAGTTAGAAAAGTGCTCACAATTCTTAAGGGCACATTCAAATATCAACATTTTTGCTTACGTCTGATTAAAAACACAATCCAAAGCGTTCAAGTAAAAATTAAGAACAATTGAATCAAATAAATAAGTCACTAGCAAAAACTCCTGCTCTTTTCAAAACTCAGTTCATCATACAAAAATGTCTTAAAATTTATGAAACTTAAATTTTTATGAAATTCCAGTAATCAAATTTTCTATCATGGAAAGAATTGATCAAATAAATATTGCTGAACAATTTTCAGAAGTGGCACTCAACCCAAGTTTTACTTTAACAGCTGCATTATTGTGGCTTGGATTATGGCACATGGGATATTTGAAAAGAGTAGAATTGCTCAAAGTTTTGATTAACTGAATAAAATAAGTATATCGATAGGCGGAGAAGGACTCTGCTTTTCAAAATGCCAGAAGATGATAACAGAATAAACCCTCATTTGATATAATTTTGTTGGAGTTATTTAAATTTGTCATCTGATAACCCTCTATTACAAAAGCTCAGAAGTGGGATGCAACCTTATTAAACTTTGGAATCTCAATTCAGTAGATTTTTTGCCTTTTTTAGAAAATTTCGAACATTCAACAATTCTAGCAAAATCAATAGTGGAAAATTCTTCTGTGTCGTATTTTTTCAAACGTCAAACTGCTAATGACTTCAAATTCTTCATTTACACTCAAACATGGACGACTTTTCGGAGTCTCACCGGAATATTTCTCCATATCAATTGTCATGAGAAATAACATTTGAATAGAAAAACGTGACTAAGTCACAACTTAATTGCTTTTCTTTATTATTTAGTAGAAAAAAAACAGCAAACAAAAACTTCGGAGTTTTTTATTTTTTGTATGTTCAATCTATTTTCACTGTCATTGCAATTTCTTTAACGCTGGCTTTCCCACTATCTGTTCCGCGCACAAAACTTTTCTACGCTTCGCATAGTTTTTATTTCGTTGCACGATACTTATCTGACAAAAGCCACCCAGGAAGATAAACAACACTTTCCTGTCACTCTTCCATCTAATGTCATTTTAGAAAAACAAAACTTATAATGAACTTTGAGCAAAAAAAACATCAGACATCAAGACCATATACAACACACACCAACCAAGAGAAGTCTCGATAAATGCGGGAAGAAAAACAGATTATGGACTTGGAGAACTGGAGGAAGATGTCTTGACTCGTTTTTTTCTTTCATATATATAACCGCTGTGTGTGGTCATCATATAGTCCATATTTTGCGCCAAAGACTCTACTCGACTCTAATCATCATCAAGAGTATTACGGCGTTCTAATAACAAACGCTTGTTTTTATTCGCGCGCGAAAAAAAAACTTGACACAAGAAAAAAAACAAAACGTAGAAATGAAAGTGAACTGACAACCAAACTGACACATGATTAAGGATCGAGAGCGAAACCCAGAGACCATACTTGACGTTTGAATGGTATATGGAGAACATCAGTTGGAATTTAATGGTATCATTGACTAAGTTTCTATATTATAATATGATGATGAAGTTGGCCTTTTAATTTGTTGTCTTTATTTAACTTGGACTTCTGTGCAATGTTCTGGACTGGACACTTTTCTAATGTGTTTGTTTTATTTACGCTGGAGCGGGACTGTCATTGAATCGAACAGAACTATAGTTAGACATTTTCAATTAGTGCGGCGCTATTATCTCATCAGCTTCAATAGTTTTTTTTTTGTTCTTCTATAATTTTTGTTTTAATTTTATCTGATTAGAAATTGCATGCAATGTTTGTGATGGAGGTCATGGCGGTTGTTGTGGTTATAATAATGCGGAGACCTATTTAAATTTTGACATGGCGTGCAGGCGAGGCGGCTGTCTGGATGAATGTTAATTTCGTTAGTTTCATTTTATATTCATATTTATGTAGAGTTGACACATTAGCAACATGCAATATATATTAAAATGAGAAAAAAAAGAACAGCTTTAAAAACGAGGTCGATTTGTATAGTAATTTGAGGGCCTGATTTAGGGCTAGAGTCTGAAGGACTTTACATATATTATAGATAAGAATAATTCTTAAAATTATGAAATGTTGTACTTAATTATGTTCTCATATCTTAATTAGACAAGAATTTCAGAAGATTTGAGTTAATATGCTGCAAAATTTGTATTATTTGATATGACTCGTTATAGTTATATTCGTTACTCGTAAATGTTCTACATTATTTTCTGCCCATTTAGATTCTACTCGTTGTAGTTTTACATTATTTTCTACCAAATTAACTCGTTGAAGGTCTACTAATTTAATTCGTAAAAGATCTACTCACCCACTTTGATTCTACTCGTTACAGTTCAATTCTTGTAGGTCCTTTCCGTTAAAGTTATGCTAATAAAGCTCTCATCGTTAATGTTCATCTATTATTTGATATGATTCGTTATAGTTCTATTCGTTAAAATCTTACTCGTAAATGTTCTACATTATTTTCTACCCATTTAGATTCTACTCTTTGTAGTTCTATCAACTCGTTAAAGTTCTACTCATTAAACTCATAAAAGTTCTACTCGCTCACTTTAATTCTACTTGTTACAGTCCAACTCTTTTAGGTCCTTAACGTAAACGTTATGTTAATAAAGCTGTACTCGTTAATGTTTTTCTTATTTAATATAATGTTTAGGGTTCGACTTCTTCAAACTTTACTCGATTAGGTTACACTCGATAAATGGAAAAACATTTAATGGATATGTAGGGTTCTACTTATTAACTATTTACGTTTTATTTTAAGTTTCTACTCGTAAGGGTTTCACTTGTTAAAGTTTCAGTCGTTAAGGTCTACTCGTTAGGGCTCTACTCGTTAATGTTATTCTTATTCAGTGTCTAGTATTCGACTCCATAAAATTTTACTCGTTAATTCTAAATTTTTTAAAATCCCACTCTAGGAGTTTCTCCACAATAAGATTCTACTCATAAGTTTCTACTTTTTAGAGGTCTAATCGTTAAGGTTCTAATCTAAAAGTCTTCATTCGTTTAAATTCTACTTGTTATAGTTCTAATCTTAATTGGTTCTTGGATATATGGCTGGCTTTTCAGTACTTTGAATTTAGTTCTACTCGTTTTAGTTCTACTCATCAGGATCCTTCATTTCTGCTAGAAATGTTTAACTATAAGTGTCTACTCGTTAATATGTTCTTGAATACACATCTGACTTTTCTGTGCTTTGAATTTGACAGTGATTTTTCAGCTTCTTCTACTCTTTGGGACTCTGCAGGTTTAACTCGTTGAGGTCCTACACGTTAAGGTTCAACTCAATAAGGTTGCACTCGTTAAGTTTCAACTCGTAAATTTGGTACTCGTTAAAGTTATACTCGTTATTTGTTCTTGGACACACGGATGACTTTTCAGAACTTTGATTTAAACAGCGATGTAGAATTAACTAATCTTTGGTTTTCCAAACAATTTAAAGACGTCACTTCTTGAAAAATGTGGCGTGAACGTCATTTTATGGTTTTAAAGCCTGTCA